>NC_069502.1:1206029464-1206312415 GCF_027579735.1 Bombina bombina | reverse complement strand
TAGCAATTACTCACTGAACTGAGCAATGACTCACTGAACTGAGCAATGACTCACTGAACTAAGCAATAACTCACTGAACTAAGCAATGACTCACTGAACTGAACAATGACTCACTGAGAAATGACTCACTGAACTGAGCAAAGACTCACTGAACTAAGCAATGACTCACTGAACTGAGCAATGACTCACTGAACTAAGCAATGACTTACTGAGCAATGAATCACTGAACTGAGCAATGACTCACTGAACTGAGCAATGACTCACTGAACTGAGCAATGACTCACTTAACTGAGCAATGACTCACTGAAACTGAGCAATGACTCACTGAACTGAGCAATGACTCACTGAGCAATGAATCACTGAACTAAGCAATGACTCACTGAACTGAGCAATGACTCACTGAACTGAGCAATGACTCACTGAACTAAGCAATGACTCACTAAACTGAGCAATGACTCACTGAACTGAGCAATGACTCACTGAGCAATGAATCACTGAACTGAGCAATGACTCACTGAACTGAGCAATGACTCACTGAACTGAGCAATGACTCACTGAACTGAGCAATGACTCACTAAACTGAGCAATGACTCACTGAACTTAGCAATGACTCACTGAACTAAGCAATGACTTACTGAACTGAGCAATTACTAACTGAACTGAGCAATGACTCACTGAACTAAGCAATGACTCACTGAACTAAGAAATGACTCACTGAACTGAGCAATGACTCACTGAGCAATGACTCACTGAACTGAGCAATGACTCACTGAACAGAGCAATGACTCACTGAACTGAGAAATGACTCACTGAGCAGTGACTCACTGAACTGAGCAATGACTCGCTGAACTGAGCAATGACTCACTGAACTAAACAATGACTCACTGAACTGAGCAATGACTCACTGAGCAAAGACTCACTGAACTAAGCAATGACTCACTGAACTGTGCAATGAGTCATTGAACTGAGCAATGACTCACTGAACTGAGCAATGACTCACTGAACTGAGCAATGACTCACTGAACTGAGCAATGACTCAATGACTAGCAATGAATCACTGAACTGAGCAATGAATCACTGAACTGAGCAATGACTCACTGAACTGAGCAATGACTCACTGACAGACTCACTGAGCAATGAATCACTGAAACTGAGCAATGACTCACTGAACTGAGCAATGACTCACTGAGCAGTGACTCACTGAACTGAGCAATGACTCACTGAACTGAGCAATGACTCACTGAACTGAGCAATGACTCACTGAACTGAGCAATGACTCACTGAACTAGAGCAATGACTCACTGAACTGAGCAATGACTCACTGAACTAAGCAATGACTCACTGAACTGAGCAATGCTTACTGAGCAATGAATCACTGAACTAGCAATGACTCAATGAGCAATGAATCACTGACTGAGCAATGACTCACTGAACTGAGCAATGACTCACTGAACTGAGCAATGACTCACTGAACTGAGCAATGACTCACTGAACTAGCAATGACTCACTGAACTGAGCAATGACTCACTGAACTGAGCAATGACTCAATGAACTGAGCAATGACTCACTGAGCAATGAATCACTGAAATAAGCAATGACTCACTGAACTGAGCAATGACTCACTGAACTCAGCAATGACTCACTGAATTAAGCAATGACTCACTAAACTGAGCAATGACTCACTGAACTGAGCAATGACTCACTGAGCAATGACTCACTGAACTGAGCAATGACTCACTGAACTGAGCAGTGACTCACTGAACTAAGCAATAACTCACTGAAATGAGCAATGAATCACTGAACTGAGCAATGACTCACTGAACTAAGCAATGACTCACTGAGCAATGACTCACTGAACTGAGCAATGAGTCACTGAACTGAGCAATGACTCACTGAACTGAGCAATGACTCACTGAACTAAGCAATGACTCACTGAACTGAGCAATGACTCACTGAACTGAGCAATGACTCACTGAACTAAGCAGTGACTCACTGAACTGAGCAATGACTCACTGAACTAAGCAATGACTCACTGAACTGAGCAATGACTCACTGAACTGAGCAATGACTCACTGAGCAATGAACCACTGAACTAAGCAATGACTCACTGAACTGAGCAATGACTCACTGAACTGAGCAATGACTCACTAAACTAAGCAATGACTCACTGAACTGAGCAATGACTCACTGAACTGAGCAATGACTCACTGAACTGAGCAATGACTCACTGAACTAAGCAATAACTCACTGAACTAAGCAATGACTCACTGAACTGAACAATGACTCACTGAGAAATGACTCACTGAACTGAGCAAAGACTCACTGAACTAAGCAATGACTCACTGAACTGAGCAATGACTCACTGAACTAAGCAATGACTTACTGAGCAATGAATCACTGAACTGAGCAATGACTCACTGAACTGAGCAATGACTCACTGAACTGAGCAATGACTCACTTAACTAAGCAATGACTCACTGAACTGAGCAATGACTCACTGAACTGAGCAATGACTCACTGAGCAATGAATCACTGAACTAAGCAATGACTCACTGAACTGAGCAATGACTCACTGAACTGAGCAATGACTCACTGAACTAAGCAATGACTCACTAAACTGAGCAATGACTCACTGAACTGAGCAATGACTCACTGAGCAATGAATCACTGAACTGAGCAATGACTCACTGAACTGAGCAATGACTCACTGAACTGAGCAATGACTCACTGAGCAGTGACTCACTGAACTGAGCAATGACTCACTGAACTGAGCAATGACTCACTGAACTAAGCAATGACTCACTGAACTGAGCATTGACTAACTGAACTGAGCAATGACTCACTGAACTAAGCAATGACTCACTGAACTAAGCAATGACTCACTGAACTGAGCAATGACTCACTGAGCAATGACTCACTGAACTGAGTAATTACTCACTGAACTGAGCAATGACTCACTGAACTGAGCAATGACTCACTGAGCAGTGACTCACTGAACTGAGCAATGACTCACTGAACTAAGCAATGACTCACTGAACTGAGCAATGACTCACTGAGCAAAGACTCACTGAACTAAGCAATGACTCACTGAACTGAGCAATGACTCACTGAACTAAGCAATGACTCACTGAACTGAGCAATGACTCACTGAACTAAGCAATGACTCAATGAACTGAGCAATGACTCACTGAGCAATGAATCACTGAACTGAGCAATGACTCACTGAACTGAGCAATGACTCACTGAACTGAGCAATGACTCACTGAGCAGTGACTCACTGAACAATGAATCACTGAACTGAGCAATGACTCACTGAACTGAGCAATGACTCACTGAGCAGTGACTCACTGAACTGAGCAATGACTCACTGAACTGAGCAATGACTCACTGAACTGAGCAATGACTCACTGAACTGAGCAATGACTCACTGAACTAAGCAATGACTCACTGAACTGAGCAATGACTCACTGAACTAAGCAATGACTCACTGAACTGAGCAATGACTTACTGAGCAATGAATCACTGAACTGAGCAATGACTCACTGAACTGAGCAATGAATCACTGAACTGAGCAATGACTCACTGAACTAAGCAATGACTCACTGAACTGAGCAATGACTCACTGAACTGAGCAATGACTCAATGAACTGAGCAATGACTCACTGAGCAATGAATCACTGAACTAAGCAATGACTCACTGAACTGAGCAATGACTCACTGAACTCAGCAATGACTCACTGAATTAAGCAATGACTCACTAAACTGAGCAATGACTCACTGAACTGAGCAATGACTCACTGAGCAATGAATCACTGAACTGAGCAATGACTCACTGAACTGAGCAGTGACTCACTGAACTAAGCAATGACTCACTGAAATGAGCAATGAATCACTGAACTGAGCAATGACTCACTGAACTAAGCAATGACTCACTGAGCAATGACTCACTGAACTGAGCAATGAGTCACTGAACTGAGCAATGACTCACTGAACTGAGCAATGACTCACTGAACTAAGCAATGACTCACTGAACTGAGCAATGACTCACTAAACTGAGCAATGACTCACTGAACTAAGCAGTGACTCACTGAACTGAGCAATGACTCACTGAACTAAGCAATTACTCACTGAACTGAGCAATGACTCACTGAACTGAGCAATGACTCACTGAACTGAGCAATGACTCACTGAACTAAGCAATGACTCACTGAACTGAGCAATGACTCACTGAGCAATGAATCACTGAACTGAGCAATGACTCACTGAACTGAGCAATGACTCACTGAACTGAGCAATGACTCACTGAGCAATGACTCACTGAGCAATGACTCACTGAACTAAGCAATGACTCACTGAACTGAGCAATGACTCACTGAACTGAGCAATGACTCACTGAACTAAGCAATGACTCACTGAACTGAGCAATGACTCACTGAACTGAGCAATGACTCACTGAACTGAGCAATGACTCACTGAACTAAGCAATGACTTACTGAGCAATGAATAACTGAACTGAGCAATGACTCACTGAACTGAGCAATGACTCACTGAACTGAGCAATGACTCACTGAACTAAGCAATGACTCACTGAACTGAGCAATGACTCACTGAACTGAGCAATGACTCAATGAGCAATGAATCACTGAACTAAGCAATGACTCACTGAACTGAGCAATGACTCACTGAACTGAGCAATGACTCACTGAACTAAGCAATGACTCACTAAACTGAGCAATGACTCACTGAACTGAGCAATGACTCACTGAGCAATGAATCACTGAACTGAGCAATGACTTACTGAACTGAGCAATGACTCACTGAACTGAGCAATGACTCACTGAGCAGTGACTCACTGAACTGAGCAATGACTCATTGAACTGAGCAATGACTCACTGAACTAAGCAATGACTCACTGAACTGAGCAATGACTAACTGAACTGAGCAATGACTCACTGAACTAAGCAATGACTCACTGAACTAAGCAATGACTCACTGAACTGAGCAATGACTCACTGAGCAATGACTCACTGAACTGAGTAATGACTCACTGAACTGAGCAATGACTCACTGAACTGAGCAATGACTCACTGAGCAGTGACTCACTGAACTGAGCAATGACTCACTGAACTGAGCAATGACTCACTGAACTAAGCAATGACTCACTGAACTGAGCAATGACTCACTGAGCAAAGACTCACTGAACTAAGCAATGACTCACTGAACTGAGCAATGACTCACTGAACTAAGCAATGACTCACTGAACTGAGCAATGACTCACTGAACTAAGCAATGACTCAATGAACTGAGCAATGACTCACTGAGCAATGAATCACTGAACTGAGCAATGACTCACTGAACTGAGCAGTGACTCACTGAACAATGAATCACTGAACTGAGCAATGACTCACTGAACTGAGCAATGGCTCACTGAGCAGTGACTCACTGAACTGAGCAATGACTCACTGAACTGAGCAATGACTCACTGAACTAAGCAATAACTCACTGAACTGAGCAATGAATCACTGAACTAAGCAATGACTCACTGAACTGAGCAATGACTTACTGAGCAATGAATCACTGAACTGAGCAATGACTCACTGAACTGAGCAATGACTCACTGAACTGAGCAATGAATCACTGAACTGAGCAATGACTCACTGAGCAGTGACTCACTGAACTGAGCAATGACTCACTGAACTGAGCAATGACTCACTGAACTAAGCAATGACTCACTGAACTGAGCAATGACTCACTGAACTGAGCAATGACTCACTGAACTGAGCAATGACTCACTGAACTCAGCAATGACTCACTGAACTAAGCAATGACTCACTGAACTGAGCAATGACTCACTGAACTCAGCAATGACTCACTGAACTAAGCAATGACTCACTAAACTGAGCAATGACTCACTGAACTGAGCAATGACTCACTGAGCAATGAATCACTGAACTGAGCAATGACTCACTGAACTGAGCAGTGACTCACTGAACTAAGCAATGACTCACTGAACTGAGCAATGACTCACTGAACTGAGCAATGACTCACTGAACTAAGCAATGACTCACTGAGCAATGACTCACTGAACTGAGCAATGACTCACTGAACTGAGCAATGAGTCACTGAACTGAGCAATGACTCACTGAACTGAGCAATGACTCACTGAACTAAGCAATGACTCACTGAACTGAGCAATGACTCACTGAACTGAGCAATGACTCACTGAACTAAGCAATGACTCACTGAACTGAGCAATGACTCACTGAACTAAGCAATGACTCACTGAACTGAGCAATGACTCACTGAACTGAGCAATGACTCACTGAACTGAGCAATGACTCACTGAGCAATGAATCACTGAACTGAGCATTGACTCACTGAACTGAGCAATGACTCACTGAACTGAGCAATGACTCACTGAACTGAGCAATGACTCACTGAGCAATGAATCACTGAACTGAGCAATGACTCACTGAACTGAGCAATGACTCACTGAACTGAGCAATGACTCACTGAGCAATGACTCACTGAGCAATGACTCACTGAACTAAGCAATGACTCACTGAACTGAGCAATGACTCACTGAACTGAGCAATGACTCACTGAACTGAGCAATGACTCACTGAGCAATGAATCACTGAACTGAGCAATGACTCACTGAACTGAGCAATGACTCACTGAGCAGTGACTCACTGAACTGAGCAATGACTCACTGAACTGAGCAATGACTCACTGAACTGAGCAATGACTCACTGAACTGAGCAATGACTCACTGAACTAAGCAATGACTCACTGAACTGAGCAATGACTCACTGAGCAATGAATCACTGAACTGAGCAATGACTCACTGAACTGAGAAATGACTCACTGAACTGAGCAGTGACTCACTAAACTGAGCAGTGACTCACTGAACTAAGCAATGACTCACTGAACTGAGCAATGACTCACTGAGCAATGAATCACTGAACTAAGCAATGACTCACTGAACTGAGCAATGACTCACTGAACTGAGCAATGACTCACTAAACTAAGCAATGACTCACTGAACTGAGCAATGACTCACTGAGCAATGACTCACTGAACTGAGCAATTACTCACTGAACTAAGCAATGACTCACTGAACTAAGCAATGACTCACTGAACTGAACAATGACTCACTGAGAAATGACTCACTGAACTGAGCAATGAATCACTGAACTAAGCAATGACAAACTGAACTGAGCAATGACTCACTGAACTAAGCAATGACTCACTGAACTGAGCAATGACTCACTGAACTGAGCAATGACTCACTGAACTGAGCAATGACTCACTGAACTAAGCAATGACTCACTGAACTGAGCAATGACTCACTGAGCAATGAATCACTGAACTGAGCAATGACTCACTGAACTGAGCAATGACTCACTGAACTGAGCAATGACTCACTGAGCAATGACTCACTGAACTGAGTAATGACTCACTGAACTGAGCAATGACTCACTGAACTGAGCAATGACTCACTGAGCAGTGACTCACTGAACTGAGCAATGACTCACTGAACTAAGCAATGACTCAGTGAACTGAGCAATGACTCACTGAGCAAAGACTCACTGAACTAAGCAATGACTCACTGAACTGAGCAATGACTCACTGAACTAAGCAATGACTCACTGAACTGAGCAATGACTCACTGAACTAAGCAATGACTCAATGAACTGAGCAATGACTCACTGAGCAATGAATCACTGAACTGAGCAATGACTCACTGAACTGAGCAATGACTCACTGAGCAGTGACTCACTGAACAATGAATCACTGAACTGAGCAATGACTCACTGAACTGAGCAATGACTCACTGAGCAGTGACTCACTGAACTGAGCAATGACTCACTGAACTGAGCAATGACTCACTGAACTAAGCAATGAATCACTGAACTGAGCAATGACTCACTGAACTAAGCAATGACTCACTAAACTGAGCAATGACTTACTGAGCAATGAATCACTGAACTGAGCAATGACTCACTGAACTGAGCAATGAATCACTGAACTGAGCAATGACTCACTGAGCAGTGACTCACTGAACTGAGCAATGACTCACTGAACTGAGCAATGACTCACTGAACTGAGCAATGACTCACTGAACTAAGCAATGACTCACTGAACTGAGCAATGACTCACTGAACTGAGCAATGACTCACTGAACTGAGCAATGACTCACTGAACTCAGCAATGACTCACTGAACTAAGCAATGACTCACTGAACTGAGCAATGACTCACTGAACTCAGCAATGACTCACTGAACTAAGCAATGACTCACTAAACTGAGCAATGACTCACTGAACTGAGCAATGACTCACTGAGCAATGAATCACTGAACTGAGCAATGACTCACTGAACTGAGCAATGACTCACTGAACTCAGCAATGACTCACTGAACTGAGCAATGACTCACTGAACTGAGCAATGACTCACTGAACTAAGCAATGACTCACTGAGCAATGACTCACTGAACTGAGCAATGAGTCACTGAACTGAGCAATGACTCACTGAACTGAGCAATGACTCACTGAACTAAGCAATGACTCACTGAACTGAGCAATGACTCACTGAACTGAGCAATGACTCACTGAACTAAGCAATGACTCACTGAACTGAGCAATGACTCACTGAACTAAGCAATGACTCACTGAACTGAGCAATGACTCACTGAACTGAGCAATGACTCACTGAACTGAGCAATGACTCACTGAGCAATGAATCACTGAACTGAGCAATGACTCACTGAACTGAGCAATGACTCACTGAACTGAGCAATGACTCACTGAACTGAGCAATGACTCACTGAGCAATGACTCACTGAGCAATGACTCACTGAACTAAGCAATGACTCACTGAACTGAGCAATGACTCACTGAACTGAGCAATGACTCACTGAACTGAGCAATGACTCACTGAGCAATGAATCACTGAACTGAGCAATGACTCACTGAACTGAGCAATGACTCACTGAGCAGTGACTCACTGAACTGAGCAATGACTCACTGAACTGAGCAATGACTCACTGAACTGAGCAATGACTCACTGAAATGAGCAATGACTCACTGAGCAATGAATCACTGAACTAAGCAATGACTCACTGAACTGAGCAATGACTCACTGAACTGAGCAATGACTCACTGAACTAAGCAATGACTCACTGAACTGAGCAATGACTCACTGAGCAATGAATCACTGAACTGAGCAATGACTCACTGAACTGAGCAATGACTCACTGAACTGAGCAGTGACTCACTAAACTGAGCAGTGACTCACTGAACTAAGCAATGACTCACTGAACTGAGCAATGACTCACTGAGCAATGAATCACTGAACTAAGCAATGACTCACTGAACTGAGCAATGACTCACTGAACTGAGCAATGACTCACTAAACTAAGCAATGACTCACTGAACTGAGCAATGACTCACTGAGCAATGACTCACTGAACTGAGCAATGACTCACTGAACTAAGCAATGACTCACTGAGAAATGACTTACTGAACTGAGCAAAGACTCACTGAACTAAGCAATGACTCACTGAACTGAGCAATGACTCACTGAACTGAGCAATGACTCACTGAGCAATGACTCACTGAACTGAGTAATGACTCACTGAACTGAGCAATGACTCACTGAACTGAGCAATGACTCACTGAGCAGTGACTCACTGAACTGAGCAATGACTCACTGAACTGAGCAATGACTCACTGAACTAAGCAATGACTCAGTGAACTGAGGAATGACTCACTGAGCAAAGACTCACTGAACTAAGCAATGACTCACTGAACTGAGCAATGACTCACTGAACTAAGCAATGACTCACTGAACTGAGCAATGACTCACTGAACTAAGCAATGACTCACTGAACTGAGCAATGAATCACTGAACTAAGCAATGACAAACTGAACTGAGCAATGACTCACTGAACTAAGCAATGACTCACTGAACTGAGCAATGACTCACTGAACTGAGCAATGACTCACTGAACTGAGCAATGACTCACTGAACTAAGCAATGACTCACTGAACTGAGCAATGACTCACTGAACTGAGCAATGACTCACTGAACTAAGCAATGACTCACTGAACTGAGCAATGACTCACTGAGCAATGAATCACTGAACTGAGCAATGACTCACTGAACTGAGCAATGACTCACTGAACTGAGCAATGACTCACTGAGCAATGACTCACTGAACTGAGTAATGACTCACTGAACTGAGCAATGACTCACTGAACTGAGCAATGACTCACTGAACTGAGCAATGACTCACTGAACTAAGCAATGACTCAGTGAACTGAGCAATGACTCACTGAGCAAAGACTCACTGAACTAAGCAATGACTCACTGAACTGAGCAATGACTCACTGAACTGAGCAATGACTCACTGAACTAAGCAATGACTCAATGAACTGAGCAATGACTCACTGAGCAATGAATCACTGAACTGAGCAATGACTCACTGAACTGAGCAATGACTCACTGAGCAGTGACTCACTGAACAATGAATCACTGAACTGAGCAATGACTCACTGAACTGAGCAATGACTCACTGAGCAGTGACTCACTGAACTGAGCAATGACTCACTGAACTGAGCAATGACTCACTGAACTAAGCAATGAATCACTGAACTGAGCAATGACTCACTGAACTAAGCAATGACTCACTAAACTGAGCAATGACTTACTGAGCAATGAATCACTGAACTGAGCAATGACTCACTGAACTGAGCAATGAATCACTGAACTGAGCAATGACTCACTGAGCAGTGACTCACTGAACTGAGCAATGACTCACTGAACTGAGCAATGACTCACTGAACTAAGCAATGACTCACTGAACTGAGCAATGACTCACTGAACTGAGCAATGACTCACTGAACTGAGCAATGACTCACTGAACTCAGCAATGACTCACTGAACTAAGCAATGACTCACTGAACTGAGCAATGACTCACTGAACTCAGCAATGACTCACTGAACTAAGCAATGACTCACTAAACTGAGCAATGACTCACTGAACTGAGCAATGACTCACTGAACTGAGCAGTGACTCACTGAACTAAGCAATGACTCACTGAACTGAGCAATGACTCACTGAACTGAGCAATGACTCACTGAACTAAGCAATGACTCACTGAGCAATGACTCACTGAACTGAGCAATGAGTCACTGAACTGAGCAATGACTCACTGAACTGAGCAATGACTCACTGAACTAAGCAATGACTCACTGAACTGAGCAATGACTCACTGAACTGAGCAATGACTCACTGAACTAAGCAATGACTCACTGAACTGAGCAATGACTCACTGAACTAAGCAATGACTCACTGAACTGAGCAATGACTCACTGAACTGAGCAATGACTCACTGAACTGAGCAATGACTCACTGAGCAATGAATCACTGAACTGAGCAATGACTCACTGAACTGAGCAATGACTCACTGAACTGAGCAATGACTCACTGAACTGAGCAATGACTCACTGAACTGAGCAATGACTCACTGAGCAATGACTCACTGAGCAATGACTCACTGAACTAAGCAATGACTCACTGAACTGAGCAATGACTCACTGAACTGAGCAATGACTCACTGAACTGAGCAATGACTCACTGAGCAATGAATCACTGAACTGAGCAATGACTCACTGAACTGAGCAATGACTCACTGAGCAGTGACTCACTGAACTGAGCAATGACTCACTGAACTGAGCAATGACTCACTGAACTGAGCAATGACTCACTGAAATGAGCAATGACTCACTGAGCAATGAATCACTGAACTAAGCAATGACTCACTGAACTGAGCAATGACTCTCTGAACTGAGCAATGACTCACTGAACTAAGCAATGACTCACTGAACTGAGCAATGACTCACTGAGCAATGAATCACTGAACTGAGCAATGACTCACTGAACTGAGCAATGACTCACTGAACTGAGCAGTGACTCACTAAACTGAGTAGTGACTCACTGAACTAAGCAATGACTCACTGAACTGAGCAATGACTCACTGAGCAATGAATCACTGAACTAAGCAATGACTCACTGAACTGAGCAATGACTCACTGAACTGAGCAATGACTCACTAAACTAAGCAATGACTCACTGAACTGAGCAATGACTCACTGAGCAATGACTCACTGAACTGAGCAATGACTCACTGAACTAAGCAATGACTCACTGAACTAAGCAATGACTCACTGAACTGAACAATGATTCACTGAGAAATGACTCACTGAACTGAGCAAAGACTCACTGAACTAAGCAATGACTCACTGAACTGAGCAATGACTCACTGAACTGAGCAATGACTCACTGAGCAATGACTCACTGAACTGAGTAATGACTCACTGAACTGAGCAATGACTCACTGAACTGAGCAATGACTCACTGAGCAGTGACTCACTGAACTGAGCAATGACTCACTGAACTGAGCAATGACTCACTGAACTAAGCAATGACTCAGTGAACTGAGCAATGACTCACTGAGCAAAGACTCACTGAACTAAGCAATGACTCACTGAACTGAGCAATGACTCACTGAACTAAGCAATGACTCACTGAACTGAGCAATGACTCACTGAACTAAGCAATGACTCAATGAACTGAGCAATGACTCACTGAGCAATGAATCACTGAACTGAGCAATGACTCACTGAACTGAGCAATGACTCACTGAGCAGTGACTCACTGAACAATGAATCACTGAACTGAGCAATGACTCACTGAACTGAGCAATGACTCACTGAGCAGTGACTCACTGAACTGAGCAATGACTCACTGAACTGAGCAATGACTCACTGAACTAAGCAATGACTCACTGAACTGAGCAATGACTCACTGAACTAAGCAATGACTCACTAAACTGAGCAATGACTTACTGAGCAATGAATCACTGAACTGAGCAATGACTCACTGAACTGAGCAATGAATCACTGAACTGAGCAATGACTCACTGAGCAGTGACTCACTGAACTGAGCAATGACTCACTGAACTGAGCAATGACTCACTGAACTAAGCAATGACTCACTGAACTGAGCAATGACTCACTGAACTGAGCAATGACTCACTGAACTCAGCAATGACTCACTGAACTAAGCAATGACTCACTGAACTGAGCAATGACTCACTGAACTCAGCAATGACTCACTGAACTAAGCAATGACTCACTAAACTGAGCAATGACTCACTGAACTGAGCAATGACTCACTGAGCAATGAATCACTGAACTGAGCAATGACTCACTGAACTGAGCAGTGACTCACTGAACTAAGCAATGACTCACTGAACTGAGCAATGACTCACTGAACTGAGCAATGACTCACTGAACTAAGCAATGACTCACTGAGCAATGAGTCACTGAACTGAGCAATGAGTCACTGAACTGAGCAATGACTCACTGAACTGAGCAATGACTCACTGAACTAAGCAATGACTCACTGAACTGAGCAATGACTCACTGAACTGAGCAATGACTCACTGAACTAAGCAATGACTCACTGAACTGAGCAATGACTCACTGAACTAAGCAATGACTCACTGAACTGAGCAATGACTCACTGAACTGAGCAATGACTCACTGAACTGAGCAATGACTCACTGAGCAATGAATCACTGAACTGAGCAATGACTCACTGAACTGAGCAATGACTCACTGAACTGAGCAATGACTCACTGAGCAATGACTCACTGAGCAATGACTCACTGAACTAAGCAATGACTCACTGAACTGAGCAATGACTCACTGAACTGAGCAATGACTCACTGAACTGAGCAACGACTCACTGAGCAATGAATCACTGAACTGAGCAATGACTCACTGAACTGAGCAATGACTCACTGAGCAGTGACTCACTGAAGTGAGCAATGACTCACTGAACTGAGCAATGACTCACTGAACTGAGCAATTACTCACTGAAATGAGCAATGACTCACTGAGCAATGAATCACTGAACTAAGCAATGACTCACTGAACTGAGCAATGACTCACTGAACTGAGCAATGACTCACTGAACTAAGCAATGACTCACTGAACTGAGCAATGACTCACTGAGCAATGAATCACTGAACTGAGCAATGACTCACTGAACTGAGCAATGACTCACTGAACTGAGCAGTGACTCACTAAACTGAGCAGTGACTCACTGAACTAAGCAATGACTCACTGAACTGAGCAATGACTCACTGAGCAATGAATCACTGAACTAAGCAATGACTCACTGAACTGAGCAATGACTCACTGAACTGAGCAATGACTCACTAAACTAAGCAATGACTCACTGAACTGAGCAATGACTCACTGAGCAATGACTCACTGAACTGAGCAATGACTCACTGAACTAAGCAATGACTCACTGAACTAAGCAATGACTCACTGAACTGAACAATGACTCACTGAGAAATGACTCACTGAACTGAGCAAAGACTCACTGAACTAAGCAATGACTCACTGAACTGAGCAATGACTCACTGAACTGAGCAATGACTCACTGAACTGAGCAATGACTCAAGGAACTGAGCAATGACTCACTGAACTGAGCAATGACTCACTGAACTGAGCAATGACTCACTGAGAAATGACTCACTGAACTAAGCAATGACTCACTGAACTGAGCAATGACTCACTGAACTGAGCAATGACTCAAGGAACTGAGCAATGACTCACTGAACTGAGCAATGACTCACTGAACTGAGCAATGACTCACTGAACTGAGCAATGACTCACTGAGAAATGACTCACTGAACTGAGCAAAGACTCACTGAACTAAGCAATGACTCACTGAACTGAGCAAAAACGCACTGAACTAAGCAATGACTCACTGAACTGAGCAATGACTCACTGAACTGAGCAATGACTCAAGGAACTGAGCAATGACTCACTGAACTGAGCAATGACTCACTGAACTAAGCAATGACTCACTGACTGAGCAATGACTCACTGAACTAAGCAATGACTCACTGAATTGAGCAATGACTCACTGAGCAATGACTCACTGAACTGAGCAATGACTCACTGAACTAAGCAATGTCTCACTGAACTGAGAAACTGAGCAATGACTAACTGAACTGAGCAAAGACTCACTGAACTAAGCAATGACTCACTGAACTGAGAAATGACTCACACAAATGCAATATGTTTAGAGAATCCGAAATACCCATAGAGCAAACAGAACTAGAATCCCATCTTTTTTATTACACAGGAAACAAGGAAAAGAAACAATCTGGGAAGCACCAAGGAGAAGAGAGAGACCCTGAGCAGGTTTTTAATTGGCCAACAAAAGGAACATTTTGCATTCTGGCCCAGAGAGCCAGGTGGTGGCTCATACAGATTCTGCTCTGTCTTCAAAGTGGAAATGTCCATGCGACAGGAGGGACCCCTGGGCAGCCTGCAATCATTCTGTTTTATGTCTCAGCCTTTGGAGATAGGAGACCGCTGGGCCGCTTTATTCTGGGATGTGTAGGTGCTGTGCGCTCTCCGAGAGATGAAAGCAGAGCTGTGACACGGGGCTCACGGCACAGAGGCTCTTTAACCCTTGTTTCTAACAGCTGCCTTTGTTTGCTCACTGCTGAGCCCTGGCAGTGTATATAATAATGCTCACATAATAATCTGCTCCCAGTGCCCTGTCCTCAATATGCACATTGTTACTATAAGTGGCAGGAGATTTATTAAATATAATGGTGAAGACTTCTCATAAGTTCAGTTTGCTTCATGTTTATCAGCTCCAGGGCTGAGTTTTTCTAACAGGCTGTCAAAATAGTTCATGGAAACTGGTGCTCAGATAGTAAGTGTAAGCTCAGTGACAGTATTACATATACTCAAATACAGTATAACATGTACTCACAGACAATATAATATGTACTCACAGACAGTATAATATGTACTCACAGACAGTATAACATGTACTCACAGACAATATAATATGTACTCACAGACAGTATAACATGTACTCACAGACACTATAATATGTACTCACAGACAGTATAATATGTACTCACAGACAGTATAATATGTACTCACAGATAGTATAACATGTACTCACAGACAGTATAACATGTACTCACAGACAATATAATATGTACTCGCAGACAGTATAATATGTACTCACAGACAGTATAACATGTACTCACAGACAGTATAACATGTACTCACAGACAATATAATATTTACTCACAAACAGTATAACATGTACTCACAGACAATATAATATGTACTCACAGACAGTATAATATGTACTCACAGACAGTATAACATGTACTCACAGACAGTATAATATGTACTCACAGACAGTATAATATGTACTCACAGACAGTATAACATGTACTCACAGACAATATAATATGTACTCACAGACAGTATAACTTGTACTCACAGACAATATAATATGTACTCACAGACAGTATAATATGTACTCACAGACAGTATAATATGTACTCACAGACAGTATAACATGTACTCACAGACAGTATAATATGTACTCACAGACAGTATTACATATACTCACATACAGTATAACATGTACTCACAGACACTATAATATGTACTCACAGACAGTATAATATGTACTCACAGACAGTATAACATGTACTCACAGACAATATAATATGTACTCAAAGACAGTATAACATGTACTCACAGACACTATAATATGTACTCACAGACAGTATAATATGTACTCACAGACAGTATAACATGTACTCACAGACAGTATAATATGTACTCACAGACAGTATAACATGTACTCACAGACAATATAATATGTACTCACAGACAGTATAACATGTACTCACAGACACTATAATATGTACTCACAGACAGTATAACATGTACTCACAGACAATATAATATAATATGTACTCACAGACAGTATAATATGTACTCACAGATAGTATAATATGTACTCACAGACAGTATTACATATACTTACATACAGTATAATATGTACTCACATACAGTATAACATGTACTCACAGACACTATAATATGTACTCACAGATAGTATAATATGTACTCACAGACAGTATAACATGTACTCACAGACAATATAATATGTACTCACAGACAGTATAACATGTACTCACAGACAGTATAATATGTACTCACAGACAGTATAACATGTACTCAAAGACAGTATAACATGTACTCACAGACAATATAATATGTACTCACAGACAGTATAATATGTACTCACAGACAATATAATATGTACTCACAGACAGTATAATATGTACTCACAGAGAGTATAATATGTACTCACAGACAGTATTACATATACTCACATACAGTATAATATGTACTCACATACAGTATAACATGTACTTACAGACAGTATAATATGTACTCACAGACAGTATTACATATACTCACATACAGTATAACATATACTCACATACAGTATAATATGTACTCACAGACAGTATAACATTTACTCACATACATTATAACATGTACTCACATACAGTATAACATGTACTCACAGACAGTATAACATGTACTCACAGACAGTATAACATGTACTCACAGACAGTACAGTATAATATGTACTCACAGACAGTATAATATGTACTCACAGACAGTATAACATGTAATCACAGACAGTATAATATGTACTCACAGACAGTATAACATGTACTCACAGACAGTATAACATTTACTCACAGACACATACAGTATAACATGTACTCACATGCAGTATAACGTACTCACAGACAGTATAATATGTACTCACATACAGTATAACATGTACTCACAGACAGTATAACATGTACTCACAGACAGTATAATATGTACTCACAGACAATATAATATGTACTCACAGA
Organism: Bombina bombina; assembly: GCF_027579735.1. NCBI lineage: Eukaryota > Metazoa > Chordata > Amphibia > Anura > Bombinatoridae > Bombina > Bombina bombina. The sequence continues at coordinate 1,206,294,565 of NC_069502.1, read as the reverse complement.
CAGTATAATATGTACTCACAGATAGTATAATATGTACTCACAGACAGTATTACATATACTCACATACAGTATAATATGTACTCACATACAGTATAACATGTACTCACAGACACTATAATATGTACTCACAGATAGTATAATATGTACTCACAGACAGTATAACATGTACTCACAGACAATATAATATGTACTCACAGACAGTATAACATGTACTCACAGACACTATAATATGTACTCACAGACAGTATAACATGTACTCACAGACAATATAATATGTACTCACAGACAGTATAATATGTACTCACAGACAATATAATATGTACTCACAGACAGTATAATATGTACTCACAGAGAGTATAATATGTACTCACAGACGATATTACATATACTCACATACAGTATAATATGTACTCACATACAGTATAATATGTACTCACAGACAGTATAACATTTACTCACATACAGTATAACATGTACTCACATACAGTATAACATGTACTCACATACAGTATAACATGTACTCACAGACACTATAATATGTACTCACAGATAGTATAATATGTACTCACAGACAGTATAACATGTACTCACAGACAGTATAACATGTACTCACAGACACTATAATATGTACTCACAGACAGTATAACATGTACTTACAGACAGTATAACATGTACTCACAGACAGTATAACATGTACTCAGAGACAGTATAATATGTACTCACAGACAGTATAATATGTACTCACAGACAGTATAACATGTAATCACAGACAGTATAATATGTACTCACAGACAGTATAACATGTACTCACAGACAGTATAACATTTACTCACAGACACATACAGTATAACATGTACTCACATGCAGTATAACATGTACTCACAGGCAGTATAATATGTACTCACATACAGTATAACATGTACTCACAGACAGTATAACATGTACTCACAGACAGTATAATATGTACTCACAGACAGTATAACATGTACTCACAGACAGTATAATATGTACTCACAGACAGTACCTGTTAGCTCACATACAGTATAATATGCACTCACAGACAGTACCTGTTAGCTCACAGACAGTATAATAAGTTCTCACAGACAGTATCTGTAAGCTCACATACAGTATAACATGTACTCACAGACAGTATCTGTTAGCTCACAGACAGTATAATATGTACTCACAGACAATATAATATGTACTCACAGACAGTATAATATGTACTCACAGAGAGTATAATATGTACTCACAGACAGTATTACATATATTCACATACAGTATAATATGTACTCACATACAGTATAACATGTACTCACATACAGTATAACATGTACTCACATACAGTATAACATGTACTCACAGACACTATAATATGTACTCACAGATAGTATAATATGTACTCACAGACAGTATAACATGTACTCACAGACAGTATAACATGTACTCACAGACAGTATAACATGTACTCAGAGACAGTATAATATGTACTCACAGACAGTATAATATGTACTCACAGACAGTATAACATGTAATCACAGACAGTATAATATGTACTCACAGACAGTATAACATGTACTCACAGACAGTATAACATTTACTCACAGACACATACAGTATAACATGTACTCACATGCAGTATAACATGTACTCACAGACAGTATAATATGTACTCACATACAGTATAACATGTATTCACAGACAGTATAACATGTACTCACAGACAGTATAATATGTACTCACAGACAGTATAACATGTACTCACAGACAGTATAATATGTACTCACAGACAGTACCTGTTAGCTCACATACAGTATAATATGTACTCACAGACAGTACCTGTTAGCTCACAGACAGTATAATAAGTTCTCACAGACAGTATCTGTAAGCTCACATACAGTATAACATGTACTCACAGACAGTATCTGTTAGCTCACAGACAGTATAATATGTACTCACAGATAGTACCTGTTAGCTCACATACAGTATAATATGTATAGTGATGTCGCAAACTTAAAAATTTCCGTTCGCGAAAGGCGAACGCGAACTTCCGCAAATGTACGCGAACGAGCGAACCGCCATTGACTTCAATAGGCTTGCGAATTTTAAAACCCACAGGGACTCTTTCTGGCCACAATAGTGATGGAAAAGTTGTTGGACTGTGGCATGCCGAAGGGGGATCCATGGCAAAACTACCACGTAAAATTACATAGTTGATGCAGAGTCTGGTTTTAATCCACAAAGGTCATAAATCACCTAACATTCCTAAATTGTTTGGAATAACGTGCTTTAATATTGCATCTATTGATCTATCTATCTAATCTATGTATCTATCTATCTATCTATCTATCTATCTATCAAATCTATCTATCTCGTGGCCGGACTTTTAGCCGACGGACATTTGGCAGACGGACATTTGGCCAACGGACATTTGGCCGAAACACAAGTGGCTGTCAGATAACAGTCCGGCCACGAGATAGATAGATTTGATAGATAGATATATACATAGATTAGATAGATAGATCAATAGATGCAATATATGCATTTGATAGATACGATAGATAGATAGATTTGATAGATAAATAGATAGATTTGATAGATAGATAATTTCCCAGACAGAGAATTACAAGACGTGCGGTCTGAGACCCATGGTAAGGTTCCCAGAGGCAGTTAAGGCGCCCGAGGCTCTGATTAGAACAGAGCACTCTGGAACGTATCTGCCCTCAGCCAAAATCGGAACATTCTTTAGCTTTCTGTCTGTCGGCCAAATGTCCGTCTGCCAAATGTCCTTCTGCATTTTGTCAGAGCACCGCGTGCAATCTACTGTGCCACCAGATATGAGTGGTGTGTTAAGTAGTACTATTCTTATCAGTTTAATCCCTGTTACGTCCCCTATCAGGGGACATGTATATGGCATGGATTTTAGGAACGGGGAGATGGAAAAAGATGCTTGGTCGGTCCTCCTACTTCAAATTTGGGGCACTGCGCGTGCAATCTAATGTGCCACCAGATATGAGTGGTGTGTTAAGTAGTACTATTCTTATCAGTTTAATCCCTGTTACGTCTCCTATCAGGGGACGTTTATTTGGCATTGATTTTAGGAACCGGGAGATGGAAAAACATGCTTGGTCGGTCCTCCTACTTCAAATTTGGGGCACTGCGCGTGCAATCGTGGCTGGACTATTAGCCGACGGACATGTTTCACAGTGATGATGTTTCATAGTCCAAAAAGTTTTTTTTTTTTAAATTTACCCTTACACTACTGTTAAACAAGATATGAGTGGTGGCACTGGGCAAGTGGGCACAGTATACGCTGTGAGCCTGACACAAAAAAGCAGACTGATGTTTCACAGTCCAAAATGTTTTTATTTTTTTAAATTTACACTTACACTACTATTAAACAAGATATGAGCGGTGCCACTGGGCAAGTGGGCACAGTATACGCTGTGAGCCTGACACAAAAAAGCAGACTAATGTTTCACAGTCCAAAAAGATTTTTTTTTTTTTTTTTTTTAAATGTACACTTACACTACTATTAAACAAGATATGAGTGGTGGCACTGGGCAAGTGGGCACAGTATACGCTGTGAGCCTGACACAAAAAAGCAGACTGATGTTTCACAGTCCAAAAAGTTTTTATTTTTTTAAATGTACACTTACACTACTATTAAACAAGATATGAATGGTGCCACTGGGCAAGTGGGCACAGTATACGCTGTGAGCCTGACACAAAAAAGAAGATTGATGTTTCACAGTCCAAAAAGTTTTTATTATTTTAAATTTACACTTACACTACTATTAAACAAGATATGAGTGGTGGCACTGGGCAAGTGGGCACAGTATACGCTGTGAGCCTGACACAAAAAAGCAGACTGATGTTTCACAGTCCAAAAAGTTTTTATTTTTTTAAATTTACACTTACACTACTATTAAACAAGATATGAGTGGTGGCACTAAACAAGTGGGCACAGTATACGTTGTGAGCCTGACACAAAAAAAAGGAGACTGATGTTTCACAGTCCAAAAAGTTTTTATTTTTTTAAATGTACACTTACACTACTATTAAACAAGATATGAGTGGTGGCACTGGACAAGTGGGCACAGTATACGCTGTGAGCCTGACACAAAAAAGCAGACTGATGTTTCACAGTCCAAAAAGTTTTTATTTTTTTAAATGTACACTTACACTACTATTAAACAAGATATGAGTGGTGCCACTGGGCAAGTGGGCACAGTATACGCTGTGAGCCTGACACAAAAAAGCAGACTTATGTTTCACAGTCCAAAAAGTTTTTATTTTTTTAAATTTACACTTACACTACTATTAAACAAGATATGAGTGGTGGCACTGGGCAAGTGGGCACAGTATACGCTGTGAGCCTGACACAAAAAAGCAGACTGATGTTTCACAGTTCAAAAAGTTTTTTTTTCCTTAAATGTACACTTACACTACTATTAAACAATATATGAGTGGTGGCACTGGGCAAGTGGGCACAGTATACGCTGTGAGCCTGACACAAAAAAGCAGACTGATGTTTCACAGTTCAAAAAGTTTTTTTTTCCTTAAATTTACACTTACACTACTATTAAACAAGATATGAGCGGTGCCACTGGGCAAGTGGGCACAGTATACGCTGTGAGCCTGACACAAAAAAGCAGACTAATGTTTCACAGTCCAAAAAGATTTTTTTTTTTTTTTTTTAAATGTACACTTACACTACTATTAAACAAGATATGAGTGGTGGCACTGGGCAAGTGGGCACAGTATACGCTGTGAGCCTGACACAAAAAAGCAGACTGATGTTTCACAGTCCAAAAAGTTTTTATTTTTTTAAATGTACACTTACACTACTATTAAACAAGATATGAATGGTGCCACTGGGCAAGTGGGCACAGTATACGCTGTGAGCCTGACACAAAAAAGAAGATTGATGTTTCACAGTCCAAAAAGTTTTTATTATTTTAAATTTACACTTACACTACTATTAAACAAGATATGAGTGGTGGCACTGGGCAAGTGGGCACAGTATACGCTGTGAGCCTGACACAAAAAAGCAGACTGATGTTTCACAGTCCAAAAAGTTTTTATTTTTTTAAATTTACACTTACACTACTATTAAACAAGATATGAGTGGTGGCACTAAACAAGTGGGCACAGTATACGTTGTGAGCCTGACACAAAAAAAAGGAGACTGATGTTTCACAGTCCAAAAAGTTTTTATTTTTTTAAATGTACACTTACACTACTATTAAACAAGATATGAGTGGTGGCACTGGACAAGTGGGCACAGTATACGCTGTGAGCCTGACACAAAAAAGCAGACTGATGTTTCACAGTCCAAAAAGTTTTTATTTTTTTAAATGTACACTTACACTACTATTAAACAAGATATGAGTGGTGCCACTGGGCAAGTGGGCACAGTATACGCTGTGAGCCTGACACAAAAAAGCAGACTTATGTTTCACAGTCCAAAAAGTTTTTATTTTTTTAAATTTACACTTACACTACTATTAAACAAGATATGAGTGGTGGCACTGGGCAAGTGGGCACAGTATACGCTGTGAGCCTGACACAAAAAAGCAGACTGATGTTTCACAGTTCAAAAAGTTTTTTTTTCCTTAAATGTACACTTACACTACTATTAAACAATATATGAGTGGTGGCACTGGGCAAGTGGGCACAGTATACGCTGTGAGCCTGACACAAAAAAAGCAGACTGATGTTTCACAGACCAAAAAGTTTTTTTTTTTTTAAATGTACACTTACACTACTATTAAACAAGATATGAGTGGTGGCACTGGGCAAGTGGGCACAGTATACAATGTGAGCCTGACACAAAAAAGACTGATGTTTCACAGTCCAAAAAGTTTTTATTTTTTTAAATGTACACTTACACTACTAATAAACAAGATATGAGTGGTGCCACTGGGTAAGTGGGCACAGTATACGCTGTGAGCCTGACACAAAAAAGCAGACTGATGTTTCACAGTCCAAAAAGTTTTTTTTTTTAAATGTACACTTACACTACTATTAAACATGATATGAGTGGTGTCACTGGGCAAATGGGCACAGTATACGCTGTGAGCCTGAAACAAAAAAGCAGACTGATGTTTCACAGTCCAAAAAGTTTTTTTTTTTTTAAATTTACATTACTGTTACACCTGATATGAGTGGTGGCACTGGGCAAGTGGGCACAGTATACGCTGTGAGCCTGGCACACACGCTGGCAGGCAGGCAGGCAACTGCAATTAGATTACACAAGCAGACCGATGTTTCACAGTCAAAAAAGTTTTTTTTTTTTTTAATTTACACTACTGTTACACCAGATATGAGTGGTGGCACTGGGCAAGTGGGCACAGTATACGTTGTGAGCCTGGCACACACGCTGGCAGGCAGGAAGGCAACTGCAATTAGATTATACTAGCAGACTGATGTTTCACAGTCAAAAAAGTTTCTTTTTTTTATAAATTTACACTACTGTTACACCAGATATGAGTGGTGGCACTGGGCAAGTGGGCCTGGCACACACGCTGGCAGGCAGGCAACTGCAATTAGATTACACAAGCAGACTGATGTTTCATAGTCAAAAAAGTTTCTTTTTTTTAAATTTACACTACTGTTACACCAGATATGAGTGGTGGCACTGGGCAAGTGGGCCTGGCACACATGCTGGCAGGCAGGCAACTGCAATTAGATTACACTAGCAGACTGATGTTTCACAGTCAAAAAAGATTATTATTTTTTTTAAATTTACACTACTGTTACACCAGATATGCGTGGTGGCACTGGGCAAGTGGGCCTGGCACACACGCTGGCAGGCAGGCAACTGCAATTAGATTACACAAGCAGACTGATGTTTCACTGTCAAAAAAGTTTTATTTTTTTAAATTTACACTACTGTTACACCAGATATGAGTGATGGCACTGGGCAAGTGGGCACAGTATACATGTGAGCCTGGCACACACGTTGGCAGGCAGGCAACTGCAATTAGATTACACAAGCAGACTGATGTTTCACAGTCAAAAAAGTTTTTTTTTTAAATTTACACTACTGTTACACCAGATATGAGTGGTGGCACTGGGCAAGTGGGCACAGTATACGCTGTGAGCCTGGCACACACTCTGGCAGGCAGGCAACTGCAATTAGATTACACTAGCAGACTGACGTTTCACAGTCAAAAAAGTTTTTTTTTTTTTAAATTACACTACTGTTACACCAGATATGAGTGGTGGCACTGGACAAGTGGGCCTGGCACACACGCTGGCAGGCAGGCAGGCAACTGCAATTAGATTACAAAAGCAGACTGATGTTTCACAGTCAAAAAAGTTTTTTTTTTTAAATTTACACTACTGTTACACCAGATATGAGTGGTGGCACTGGGCAAGTGGGCACAGTATACGTTGTGAGCCTGGCAAACATGCTGGCAGGCAGGCAACTGCAATTAGATTACACTAGCAGACTGATGTTTCACAGTCAAAAAAGTTTTTTTTTTAAATTTACACTACTGTTACACCAGATATGAGTGGTGGCACTGGGCAAGTGGGCCTGGCACACACGCTGACAGGCAGGCAACTGCAATTAGATTACACAAGCAGACTGATGTTTCACAGTCAAAAAAGTTTTTTTTGTTTTAAATTTACACTACTGTTACACCAGATATGAGTGGTGGCACTGGGCAAGTGGGCCTGGCACACACCCTGGCAGGCAGGCAACTGCAATTAGATTACACTAGCAGACTGATGTTTCACAGTCAAATTTTTATTTTATTTTTAATTTACACTACTGTTACACCAGATATGAGTGGTGGCACTGGTCAAGTGGCTTGGCAGGCAGACAACTGCAATTAGATTCCACAGGAAAAAAAAAACAGACTGATGTTCTAGCCCTAGAAAGGGCTTTTTGGGGTGCTGTCCTTACAGCAGAAATCATATGAGTCCTTCAGGACTGTAGTGGACACTGAATACACTAGCCTAGCTATCAATTTCCCTATTAAATCATCAGCAGCTACACTGTCCCTCCTCTCACTAAGAATGCAGCTTCCGAATTAATCTGAAATGGCTGCTGTCTAGGAGCTGGGAGGGTCTGGGAGGGAGGGTCTGCTGCTGATTGTCTGGAATGTGTCTGCAGACTGTGAGATACAGGGTCAAAGTTTACTCAATGATGACAAATAAGGGGCGGATTGAACATCGCATATGTTCACCCGCCGTCGCGAACGCGAAAAAGCTATGGCCTAGATTTGGAGTTTGGCGTTAGCCGTGAAAACCAGCGTTAGAGGCTCCTAACGCTGGTTTTAGGCTACCGCCGGTATTTGGAGTCAGTGATTAAAGGGTCTAACGCTCACTTTTCAGCCGCGACTTTTCCATACCGCAGATCCCCTTACGTCAATTGCGTATCCTATCTTTTCAATGGGATCTTTCTAACGCCGGTATTTAGAGTCGTTTCTGAAGTGAGCGTTAGAGCTCTAACGACAAAACTCCAGCCGCAGGAAAATAGCAGGAGTTAAGAGCTTTCTGGGCTAACGCCGGTTCATAAAGCTCTTAACTACTGTACCCTAAAGTACACTAACACCCATAAACTACCTATGTACCCCTAAACCGAGGTCCCCCCACATCGCCGCCACTCGATTAAAATTTTTTAACCCCTAATCTGCCGACCGCCACCTACGTTATACTTATGTACCCCTAATCTGCTGCCCCTAACCCCACCGAGCCCTGTATTACATTTATTAACCCCTAACCTGCCCCCCACAACGTCGCCGCCAGCTACTTACAATAATTAACCCCTAATCTGCCGACCGCAAAGCGCCGCCACCTACGTTATACTTATGTACCCCTAATCTGCTGCCCCTAACACCGCCGACCCCTATATTATATTTATTAACCCCTAATCTGCCCCCCTCAACGTCGCCGACACCTGCCTACACTTATTAACCCCTAATCTGCCGAGCGGACCTGAGCGCTACTATAATAAAGTTATTAACCCCTAATCCGCCTCACTAACCCTATCATAAATAGTATTAACCCCTAATCTGCCCTCCCTAACATCGCCGACACCTACCTTCAATTATTAACCCCTAATCTGCCGACCGGGGCTCATCGCTACTATAATAAATGGATTAACCCCTAAAGCTAAGTCTAACCCTAACACTAACACCCCCCTAACTTAAATATAATTTAAATCTTACAAAATTAATTAACTCTTATTAAATAAATTATTCCTATTTAAAGCTAAATACTTACCTGTAAAATAAACCCTAATATAGCTACAATATAAATTATAATCATATTGTAGCTATTTTAGGATTAATATTTATTTTACAGGCAACTTGGTAATTATTTTAACCAGGTACAATAGCTATTAAATAGTTAAGAACTATTTAATAGTTACCTAGTTAAAATAATAACAAAATTACCTGTAAAATAAGTCCTAACCTAAGTTATAATTAAACCTAACACTACCCTATCAATAAATTAATTAAATAAACTACCTACAATTACCTACAATTAACCTAACACTACACTATCAATAAATAAATTAAATACAATTGCTACAAATAACTACAATTACATAAACTAACTAAAGTACAAAAAATAAAAAAGAACTAAGTTACAAAAAATAAAAAAATATTTACCAACATAAGAAAAATATTACAACAATTTTAAACTAATTACACCTACTCTAAGCCCCCTAATAAAATAACAAAGACCCCCAAAATAAAAAATTCCCTACCCTATTCGAAATTAATAAATGTAAAAGCTCTTTTACCTTACCAGCCCTGAACAGGGCCCTTTGCGGGGCATGCCCCAAGAAAATCAGCTCTTTTGCCTGTAAAAAAAAACATACAATACCCCCCTCCAATATTACAACCCACCACCCACATACCCCTAATCTAACCCAAACCCCCCTTAAATAAACCTAACACTAAGCCCCTGAAGATCTTCCTACCTTGTCTTCACCATCCAGGTATCACCGATCCGTCCTGGCATCCGGTGCTGAAGAGGTCCAGAAGAGGGTCCAAAGTCTTCCTCCTATCCGGCAAGAAGAGGACATCCAGACCGGCAAACATCTTCTCCAAGCGGCATCTTCGATCTTCTTCCATCCGGTGCGGAGCGGGTCCATCTTGAAGACCTCCATCGCGGATCCATTCTTCTTCTCCGACGACTAGACGACGAATGAATCGGAATTAAGGTAGGAATATTCTGATTGGCTGATGGAATCAGCCAATCAGAATCAAGTTCAATCCTATTGGCTGATCCAATCAGCCAATCAGATTGAGCTCGCATTCTATTAGCTGTTCCGATCAGCCAATAGAATGCGAGCTCAATCTGATTGGCTGATTGGATCAGCCAATCGGATTGAACTTGATTCTGATTGGCTGATTCCATCAGCCAATCAGAATATTCCTACCTTAATTCCGATTGGCTGATAGAATCCTATCAGCCAATCGGAATTCAAGGGACGCCATCTTGGATGACGTCATTTAAAGGAACCGTCATTCGTCGTCTAGTCGTCGGAGAAGAAGGATGGATCCGCGATGGAGGTCTTCAAGATGGACCCGCTCCGCACCGGATGGAAGAAGATCGAAGATGCCGCTTGGAGAAGATGTTTGCCGGTCCGGATGTCCTCTTCTTGCCGGATAGGAGGAAGACTTTGGACCCTCTTCTGGACCTCTTCAGCACCGGATGCCAGGACGGATCGGTGATACCTGGATGGTGAAGACAAGGTAGGAAGATCTTCAGGGGCTTAGTGTTAGGTTTATTTAAGGGGGGTTTGGGTTAGATTAGGGGTATGTGGGTGGTGGGTTGTAATGTTGGGGGGGGGGGTATTGTATGTGTTTTTTTTACAGTCAAAAGAGCTGAAATTCTTGGGGCATGCCCCGCAAAGGGCCCTGTTCAGGGCTGGTAAGGTAAAAGAGCTTTTAACTTTTTTAATTTAGAATAGGGTAGGGCATTTTTTATTTTGGGGGGCTTTGTTATTTTATTAGGGGGCTTAGAGTAGGTGTAATTAGTTTAAAATTGTTGTAATAATTTTCTTATGTTTGTAAATATTTTTTTTATTTTTTGTAACTTAGTTCTTTTTTATTTTTTGTACTTTAGTTAGTTTATGTAATTGTAGTTATTTGTAGCAATTGTATTTAATTTATTTATTGATAGTGTAGTGTTAGGTTAATTGTAGGTAATTGTAGGTAGTTTATTTAATTAATTTATTGATAGGGTAGTGTTAGGTTTAATTGTAACTTAGGTTATGATTTATTTTACAGGTAAATTTGTTATTATTTTAACTAGGTAACTATTAAATAGTTCTTAACTATTTAATAGCTATTGTACCTGGTTAAAATAATTACAAAGTTGCCTGTAAAATAAATATTAATCCTAAAATAGCTATAATATAATTATAATTTATATTGTAGCTATATTAGGATTTATTTTACAGGTAAGTATTTAGCTTTAAATAGGAATAATTTATTTAAGAAGAGTTAATTAATTTCGTTAGATTTAAATTATATTTAAGTTAGGGGGGTGTTAGTGTTAGGGTTAGACTTAGCTTTAGGGGTTAATCCATTTATTATAGTAGCGATGAGCTCCGGTCGTCAGATTAGGGGTTAATAATTGAAGGTAGGTGTCGGCGATGTTAGGGAGGGCAGATTAGGGGTTAATACTATTTATGATAGGGTTAGTGAGGCGGATTAGGGGTTAATAACTTTATTATAGTAGCGCTCAGGTCCGCTCGGCAGATTAGGGGTTAATAAGTGTAGGCAGGTGTCGGCGACGTTGAGGGGGGCAGATTAGGGGTTAATAAATATAATCTAGGGGTCGGCGGTGTTAGGGGCAGCAGATTAGGGGTACATAGGGATAACGTAGGTTGCGGCGGTTTACGGAGCGGCAGATTAGGGGTTAAAAAAAATATGCAGGGGTCAGCGATAGCGGGAGCGGCAGATTAGGGGTTAATAAGTGTAAGGATAGGGGTGTTTAGACTCGGGGTACATGTTAGAGTGTTAGGTGCAGACGTAGGAAGTGTTTCCCCATAGGAAACAATGGGGCTGCGTTAGGAGCTGAACGCTGCTTTTTTGCAGGTGTTAGGTTTTTTTTCAGCTCAAACAGCCCCATTGTTTCCTATGGGGATATCGTGCACGAGCACGTTTTTTAGGCTGGCCGCGTCCGTAAGCAACTCTGGTATCGAGAGTTGCATTTGCGGTAAAAATGCTCTACGCTCCTTTTTTGGAGTCTAACGCAGCATTTGTTTGAACTCTCGATACCAGAGTTAAATTTATGGTGCGGCCAGAAAAAAGCCCGCGGAGCGTTAACAGCCCATCTACCGCCAAACTCCAAATCTAGCCGTATGTTTGTCGGGACCTATTCACCGGCGAACAATTCGTGACATCACTAATTATGTACTCACAGACAGTACCTGTTAGCTCACATACAGTATAATATGTACTCACAGACAGTACCTGTTAGCTAACATACAGTATAATATGTACTCACAGACAGTACCTGTTAGCTCAGATACAATATAATATGTACTCACAGACAGTACCTGTTAGCTCACAGACAGTATAATATGTACTCACAGACAGTATAATATGTACTAACAGACAGTATCTGTTAGCTCACATACAGTATAATATGTACTCACAGACAGTACCTGTTAGCTCACATACAGTATAATATGTACTCACAGACAGTATCTGTAAGCTCACATACAGTATAATATGTACTCACAGACAGTACCTGTTAGCTCACATACAGTATAATATGTACTCACAGACAGTATCTGTAAGCTCACATACAGTATAATATGTACTCACAGACAGTATCTGTAAGCTCACATACAGTATAATATGTACTCACAGACAGTATAATATGTACTCACAGACAGTATCTGTAAGCTCACATACAGTATAATATGTACTCACAGACAGTACCTGTTAGCTCACAGACAGTATAATATGTACTCACAGACAGTATAATATGTACTCACAGACAGTACCTGTTAGCTCACAGACAGTATAATATGTACTCACAGACAGTATCTGTAAGCTCACATACAGTATAATATGTACTCATAGACAGTGCCTGTTATCTCACAGACAGTATAATATGTACTCACAGACAGTACCTGTTAGCTCACATACAGTATAATATGTACTCACAGACAGTATCTGTAAGCTCACATACAGTATAATATGTACTCACAGACAGTATCTGTAAGCTCACATACAGTATAATATGTACTCACAGACAGTATAATATGTACTCACAGACAGTATCTGTAAGCTCACATACAGTATATGTACTCACAGACAGTATAATATGTACTCACAGAGACTAAAATATGTACTCACAGACAGTATAATATGTACTCACAGACACTATCTGTAAGCTCACATACAGTATAATATGTACTCACAGACAGTACCTGTAAGCTTACATACAGTATAATATGTACTCACAGACAGTATAATATGTACTCACAGACAGTATCTGTAAGCTCACATACAGTATAATATGTACTCACAGACAGTATAATATGTACTCACAGAGAGTATAATATGTACTCACAGACAGTATAATATGTACTCACAGACAGTATAATATGTACTCACAGACAGTATCTGTAAGCTCACATACAGTATAATATGTACTCACAGAGAGTACCTGTAAGCTCACATACAGTATAACATTTACTCACATACAGTTTAATATTTACTCACATGCAGTATAATATACTGAAATGGGTATATATTTGTTTTTTGTTAAGTTGCCTAATAATTATGCACAGTAATAGTCACCTGCACACACAGATATCCCCCTAAAATAGCTATAACTAAAAACTACTTTCAATACTATTCAGCTTTGATATTAATTAGTTTTTTGGGTTCATTGAGAACATGGTTGTTGTTCAATAATAAAATTAATCCTCAAAAATACAACTTGCCTAATAATTCTGCACTCCCTGTATACGCTGTGAGCCTGGCACACATGCTGGCAGGCAGGCAACTGCATTTAGATTACACTAGCAGACTGATGTTTCACAGTCAAATTTTTTTTTTTTTTAAATTTACACTACTGTTACACCAGATATGAGTGGTGGCACTGGGCAAGTGGGCCTGGCACACACCCTGGCAGGCAGGCAACTGCAATTAGATTACACTAGCAGACTGATGTTTCACAGTCAAAAAAGTTTTTTTTTTTAATTTACACTGCTGTTACACCAGATATGAGTGGTGGCACTGGGCAAGTGGGCACAGTATACGTTGTGAGCCTGGCAAACATGCTAGCAGGCAGGCAACTGCAATTAGATTACACAAGCAGACTGGTGTTTCACAGTCAAAAAAGTTTTTTTTTTTAAATTTACACTACTGTTACACCAGATATGAGTGGTGGCACTGGGCAAGTGGGCCTGGCACACACGCTGACAGGCAGGCAACTGCAATTAGATTACACAAGCAGACTGGTGTTTCACAGTCAAAAAAGTTTTTTTTTTTTTTAAATTTACACTACTGTTACACCAGATATGAGTGGTGGCACTGGGCAAGTGGGCCTGGCACACACGCTGACAGGCAGGCAACTGCAATTAGATTACACAAGCAGACTGGTGTTTCACAGTCAAAAAAGTTTTTTTTTTTTTTAAATTTACACTACTGTTACACCAGATATGAGTGGTGGCACTGGGCAAGTGGGCCTGGCACACACCCTGGCAGGCAGGCAACTGCAATTAGATTACACTAGCAGACTGATGTTTCACAGTCAAATTTTTTTTTTTTTTTAATTTACACTACTGTTACACCAGATATGAGTGGTGGCACTGGTCAAGTGGCTTGGCAGGCAGACAACTGCAATTCGATTACACAGGAAAAAAAAAAAAACAGACTGATGTTCTAGCCCTAGAAAGGGCTTTTTGGGGTGCTGTCCTTACAGCAGAAATCATATGAGTCCTTCAGGACTGTAGTGGACACTGAATACACTAGCCTAGCTATCAATTTCCCTATTAAATCATCAGCAGCTACACTGTCCCTCCTCTCACTAAGAATGCAGCTTCCGAATTAATCTAAAATGGCTGCTGTCTAGGAGCTTGGAGGGTCTGGGAGGGAGGGTCTGCTGCTGATTGGCTGGAATGTGTCTGCAGACTGTGAGATACAGGGTCAAAGTTTACTCAATGATGACAAATAAGGGGCGGATTGAACATCGCATATGTTCACCCGCCGTTGCGAACGCGAAAAAGCTATGTTTGCCGGGACCTATTCACCGGCGAACAATTCGTGACATCACTAATTATGTACTCACAGACAGTGCCTGTTAGCTCACATACAGTATAATATGCACTCACAGACAGTACCTGTTAGCTAACATACAGTATAATATGTACTCACAGACAGTACCTGTTAGCTCACATACAATATAATATGTACTCACAGACAGTACCTGTTAGCTCACAGACAGTATAATATGTACTCACAGACAGTATAATATGTACTAACAGACAGTATCTGTTAGCTCACATACAGTATAATATGTACTCACAGACAGTATAATATGTACTAACAGACAGTATCTGTTAGCTCACATACAGTATAATATGTACTCACAGACAGTACCTGTTAGCTCACATACAGTATAATATGTACTCACAGACAGTATCTGTAAGCTCACATACAGTATAATATGTACTCACAGACAGTATAATATGTACTCACAGAGAGTATAATATGTACTCACAGACAGTATAATATGTACTCACAGACCGTATAATATGTACTCACAGACAGTATCTGTAAGCTCACATACAGTATAATATGTACTCACAGAGAGTACCTGTAAGCTCACATACAGTATAACATTTACTCACATACAGTTTAATATTTACTCACATGCAGTATAATATACTGAAATGGGTATATATTTGTTTTTTGTTAAGTTGCCTAATAATTATGCACAGTAATAGTCACCTGCACACACAGATATCCCCCTAAAATAGCTATAACTAAAAACTACTTTCAATACTATTCAGCTTTGATATTAATTAGTTTTTTGGGTTCATTGAGAACATGGTTGTTGTTCAATAATAAAATTAATCCTCAAAAATACAACTTGCCTAATAATTCTGCACTCCCTGTATACGCTGTGAGCCTGGCACACATGCTGGCTGGCAGGCAGGCAACTGCATTTAGATTACACTAGCAGACTGATGTTTCACAGTCAAATTTTTTTTTTTTTTTAATTTACACTACTGTTACACCAGATATGAGTGGTGGCACTGGGCAAGTGGGCCTGGCACGCACGCTGGCAGGCAGGCAACTGCAATTAGATTACACTAGCAGACTGATGTTTCACAGTCAAAAAAGTTTTTTTTTTTAATTTACACTGCTGTTACACCAGATATGAGTGGTGGCACTGGGCAAGTGGGCACAGTATACGTTGTGAGCCTGGCAAACATGCTAGCAGGCAGGCAACTGCAATTAGATTACACAAGCAGACTGGTGTTTCACAGTCAAAAAAGTTTTTTTTTTTTAAATTTACACTACTGTTACACCAGATATGAGTGGTGGCACTGGGCAAGTGGGCCTGGCACACACGCTGACAGGCAGGCAACTGCAATTAGATTACACAAGCAGACTGGTGTTTCACAGTCAAAAAAGTTTTGTTTTTTTAAATTTACACTACTGTTACACCAGATATGAGTGGTGGCACTGGGCAAGTGGGCCTGGCACACACCCTGGCAGGCAGGCAACTGCAATTAGATTACACTAGCAGACTGATGTTTCACAGTCAAATTTTTTTTTTTTTTTAATTTACACTACTGTTACACCAGATATGAGTGGTGGCACTGGTCAAGTAGCTTGGCAGGCAGACAACTGCAATTAGATTACACAGTAAAAAAAAAAACAGACTGATGTTCTAGCCCTAGAAAGGGCTTATTGGGGTGCTGTCCTTACAGCAGAAATCATATGAGTCCTTCAGGACTGTAGTGGACACTGAATACATTAGCCTAGCTATCAATTTCCCTATTAAATCATCAGCAGCTACACTGTCCCTCCTCTCACTAAGAATGCAGCTTCCGAATTAATCTAAAATGGCTGCTGTCTAGGAGCTGGGAGGGTCTGGGAGGGAGGGTCTGCTGCTGATTGGCTGGAATGTGTCTGCAGACTGTGAGATACAGGGTCAAAGTTTACTCAATGATGACAAATAAGGGGCGGATTGAACATCGCATATGTTCACCCGCCGTTGCGAACGCGAAAAAGCTATGTTTGCCGGGACCTATTCACCGGCGAACAATTCGTGACATCACTAATTATGTACTCACAGACAGTGCCTGTTAGCTCACATACAGTATAATATGTACTCACAGACAGTACCTGTTAGCTAACATACAGTATAATATGTACTCACAGACAGTACCTGTTAGCTCACATACAATATAATATGTACTCACAGACAGTACCTGTTAGCTCACAGACAGTATAATATGTACTCACAGACAGTATAATATGTACTCACAGACAGTATCTGTTAGCTCACATACAGTATAATATGTACTCACAGACAGTACCTGTTAGCTCACATACAGTATAATATGTACTCACAGACAGTATCTGTAAGCTCACATACAGTATAATATGTACTCACAGACAGTACCTGTTAGCTCACATACAGTATAATATGTACTCACAGACAGTATCTGTAAGCTCACATACAGTATAATATGTACTCGCAGACAGTATAATATGTACTCACAGACAGTATATGTAAGCTCACATACAGTATAATATGTACTCACAGACAGTATCTGTAAGCTCACATACAGTATAATATGTACTCACAGACAGTATAATATGTACTCACAGACAGTGCCTGTTATCTCACAGACAGTATAATATGTACTCACAGACAGTACCTGTTAGCTCACATACAGTATAATATGTACTCACAGACAGTATCTGTTAGCTCACATACAGTATAATATGTACTCACAGACAGTACCTGTTAGCTCACATACAGTATAATATGTACTCACAGACAGTATCTGTAAGCTCACATACAGTATAATATGTACTCACAGACATTACCTGTTAGCTCACATACAGTATAATATGTACTCGCAGACAGTATAATATGTACTCACAGACAGTATATGTAAGCTCACATACAGTATAATATGTACTCACAGACAGTATCTGTAAGCTCACATACAGTATAATATGTACTCACAGACAGTATAATATGTACTCACAGACAGTGCCTGTTATCTCACAGACAGTATAATATGTACTCACAGACAGTACCTGTTAGCTCACATACAGTATAATATGTACTCACAGACAGTATCTGTAAGCTCACATACAGTATAATATGTACTCACAGACAGTATCTGTAAGCTCACATACAGTATAATATGTACTCACAGGCAGTATAATATGTACTCACAGACAGTATCTGTAAGCTCACATACAGTATAATATGTACTCACAGACAGTATAATATGTACTCACAGAGACTAAAATATGTACTCACAGACAGTATAATATGTACTCACAGACAGTATCTGTAAGCTCACATACAGTATAATATGTACTCACAGACAGTACCTGTAAGCTTACATACAGTATAATATGTACTCACAGACGGTATAATATGTACTCACAGACAGTATCTGTAAGCTCACATACAGTATAATATGTACTCACAGACAGTATAATATGTACTCACATACAGTATAATATGTACTCACAGACAGTATAATATGTACTCACAGACAGTATCTGTAAGCTCACATACAGTATAATATGTACTCACAGAGAGTACCTGTAAGCTTACATACAGTATAATATGTACTCACAGACAGTATAATATGTACTCACAGACAGTATCTGTAAGCTCACATACAGTATAACATTTACTCACATACAGTTTAATATTTACTCACATGCAGTATAATATGTAATCACAGACAGTACCTGTTATCTCACAGACAGTATAATAAGTACTCACAGACAGTACCTGTTAGCTTACATACAGTATAATAAGTACTCACAGACAGTACCTGTTATCTCACAGACAGTATAATATGTACTCACAGACAGTACCTGTTAGCTTACATACAGTATAATAAGTACTCACAGACAGTACCTGTTATCTCACATACAGTATAATAAGTACTCACAGACAGTACCTGTTAGCTCACAGACAGTATAATATGTACTCATAGACAGTACCTGTTAGCTCACATACAGTATAATATGTACTCACAGACAGTATCTGTAAGCTCACATACAGTATAATATGTACTCACAGATAGTATAATATGTACTCACAGACAGTATCTGTAAGCTCACATACAGTATAATATGTACTCATAGACAGTGCCTGTTATCTCACAGACAGTATAATATGTACTCACAGACAGTACCTGTTAGCTCACATACAGTATAATATGTACTCACAGACAGTATCTGTAAGCTCACATACAGTATAATATGTACTCACAGACAGTATAATATGTACTCACAGACAGTATCTGTAAGCTCACATACAGTATAATATGTACTCACAGACAGTATCTGTAAGCTCACATACAGTATAATATGTACTCACAGACAGTATAATATGTACTCACAGACAGTATCTGTAAGCTCACATACAGTATAATATGTACTCACAGACAGTATAATTTGTACTCACAGAGACTAAAATATGTACTCACAGACAGTATAATATGTACTCACAGACAGTATCTGTAAGCTCACATACAGTATAATATGTACTCACAGACAGTACCTGTAAGCTTACATACAGTATAATATGTACTCACAGACAGTATAATATGTACTCACAGACAGTATCTGTAAGCTCACAAACAGTATAATATGTACTCACAGACAGTATAATATGTACTCACATACAGTATAATATGTACTCACAGACAGTATAATATGTACTCACAGACAGTATCTGTAAGCTCACATACAGTATAATATGTACTCACAGAGAGTACCTGTAAGCTCACATACAGTATAACATTTACTCACATACAGTTTAATATTTACTCACATGTAGTATAATATGTACTCACAGACAGTACCTGTTATCTCACAGACAGTATAATAAGTACTCACAGACAGTACCTGTTAGCTTACATACAGTATAATAAGTACTCACAGACAGTACCTGTTATCTCACAGACAGTATAATATGTACTCACAGACAGTACCTGTTAGCTTACATACAGTATAATAAGTACTCACAGACAGTACCTGTTATCTCACATACAGTATAATAAGTACTCACAGACAGTACCTGTTAGCTCACAGACAGTATAACATGTACTCATAGACAGTACCTGTTAGCTCACATACAGTATAATATGTACTCACAGACAGTATCTGTAAGCTCACATACAGTATAATATGTGCTCACAGACAGTATAATATGTACTCACAGACAGTACCTGTTAGCTCACATACAGTATAATATGTACTCACAGACAGTACCTGTTAGCTCACAGACAGTATAATATGTACTCACTGACAGTATAATATGTTCTCACATACAGTATTATATGTACTCACAGAGAGTACCTGTTAGCTCACATACAGTATAATATGTACTCACAGACAGTACTTGTTAGCTCACATACAGTATAATATGTACTCACAGACAGTACCTGTTATCTCACATACAGTATAATAAGTACTCACAGACAGTACTTGTTATCTCACATACAATATAATAAGTACTCACAGGCAGTACCTGTTATCTCACAGACAATATAATATGTACTCACAGACAGTATAACATATACTCACAAACATTACCTGTTAGCTCACATATGGCGAGATTACGAGTTTCGCGGCAACAGGGGTGCGTTGCTAACGCTTAGTTTCATCTCACCGCTCACCTAAAGTAACGCTGGTATTACAGGTTTTTTTAAACCTGGCGTCAGCCGCAAAAAAGTGAGTGTAGAGCAGAATTTATTTCCACATCAGACCTCAATACCAGCGTTGCTTACGGTAGTAGTAAGTTGGCAAAATGTGCTCACATACAGTATAATATGTACTCACATACAGTATAATATGTACTCACAGACAGTACCTGTTAGCTCACAGACAGTATAATATGTACTCACAGACAGTATAATATGTTCTCACATACACTATAATATGTACTCACAGACAGTATAATATGTACTCACAGACAGTACCTGTTAGCTCACATACAGTATAATATGTACTCACAGACAGTACTTGTTAGCTCACATACGGCTAGATTTAGAGTTTTGTCGGTAACGACCCGCGTATCTAACGCTGGCTTTTTTCTGGCCGCACCTTTAAAATAACTCTGGTATTGAGAGTCCACAGAATGGCTGCGTTAGGCTCCAAAAAAGGAGCGTAGAGCATATTTAACACAACTTCAACTCTCGATACCAGAGTTGCTTACGGACGCGGCCAGCCTCAAAAACGTGCTCGTGCACGATTCCCCCATAGGAAACAATGGGGCTGTTTGAGCTGAAAAAAACCTAACACCTGCAAAAAAGCAGCGTTCAGCTCCTAACGCAGCCCCATTGTTTCCTATGGGGAAACACTTCCTACGTCTGCACCTAACACTCTAACATGTACCCCGAGTCTAAACACCCCTAACCTTAAACTTATTAACCCCTATTCTGCCACCACCGCTATCGCTGACCCCTGCATATTATTATTAACCCCTAATCTGCCGCTCCGTAAACCGTCGCTACTTACATTATCCCTATGTACCCCTAATCTGCTGCCCCTAACACCGCCGACCCCTATATTATATTTATTAACCCCTAATCTGCCCCCCACAACGTCGCCTCCACCTGCCTACACTTATTAACTCCTAATCTGCCGAGCGGACCGCACCGCTATTATTATAAAGTTATTAACCCCTAATCCGCCTCACTAACCCTATAATAAATAGTATTAACCCCTAATCTGCCCTCCCTAACATCGCCGACACCTAACTTCAATTGTTAACCCCTAATCTGCCGACTGGAGTTCACCGCTATTCTAATAAATGTATTAACCCTTAAAGCTAAGTCTAACCCTAACACTAACACCCCCCTAAGTTAAATATAATTTTAATCTAACGAAATTAATTAACTCTTATTAAATAAATTATTCCTATTTAAAGCTAAATACTTACCTGTAAAATAAATCCTAATATAGCTACAATATAAATTATAATTATATTATAGCTATTTTAGGATTAATATTTATTTTACAGGTAACTTTGTAATTATTTTAACCAGGAACAATAGCTATTAAATAGTTAAGAACTATTTAATAGCTAAAATAGTTAAAATAATTACAAATTTACCTGCAAATAAATCCTAACCTAAGTTACAATTAAACCTAACACTACACTATCAATAAATTAATTAAATAAAATACCTATAATTATCTACAATTAAACCTAACACTACACTATCAATAAATAAATTAAATACAATTCCTACAAATAAATACAATGAAATAAACTAACTAAAGTACAAAAAATAAAAAAGCACTAAGTTACAAAAAATAAAAAAATATTTACAAACATTAGAAATATATTACAACAATTTTAAAATAATTACACCTACTCTAAGCCCCCTAATAAAATAACAAAGCCCCCCAAATTAAAAAAATGCCCTACCTATTCTAAATTACTAAAGTTCAAAGCTCCCTTTGCGGGGCATGCCCCAAGAAGTTCAGCTCTTTTGCCTGTAAAAAAAAACATACAATACCCCCCCCCAACATTACAACCCACCACCCACATACCCCTAATCTAACCCAAACCCCCCTTAAATAAACCTAACACTAAGCCCCTGAAGATCTCCCTACCTTGAGTCGTCTTCACCCAGCCGAGCCAAATTCTTCATCCAAACGGAGCAAGAAGAGGTCCTCCATCCGGTAGAAGTCTTCATCCAAGCGGGGCAGAAGAGGTCTTCCATCCGATTGAAGTCTTCATGCAAGAGGCATCTTCTATCGTCATCCATCCGGAGCGGAGCGGCAGCATCCTGAAGACCTCCGATGTGGAACATCCATCCTGGCCGACGACTGAACGACGAATGACGGTTCCTTTAAATGACGTCATCCAAGATGGCATCCCTCGAATTCCGATTGGCTGATAGGATTCTATCAGCCAATCGGAATTAAGGTATAAAAAATCTGATTGGCTGATTGAATCAGCCAATCAGATGGAGCTCGCATTCTATTGGCTGATCGGAACAGCCAATAGAATGCAAGCTCAATCTGATTGGCTGATTGGATCAGCCAATCGGATTGAACTTGATTTTGATTGGCTGATTCCATCAGCCAATCAGAATATTCCTACCTTAATTCCGATTGGCTGATAGAATCCTATCAGCCAATCGGAATTTGAGGGACGCCATCTTGGATGACGTCATTTAAAGGAACCGTCATTCGTCGTTCAGTCGTCGGCCAGGATGGATGTTCCGCGTCGGAGGTCTTCAGTATGCTGCCGCTCCGCTCCGGATGGATGACGATAGAAGATGCCTCTTGTGTGCAGATTAATAGCATAAATGCATGACTGGATGAAGTAACACTAGTATTCAACAGGGCACCAGATCATAAGGAAAGGGAACAGATAGAGAGGAAATAACACAATAGAGTGTGACAGTACAACCTGTCAGCAGGTGTGAGTTTTCTTAAAGGGAAGTGAGAAACAAGAAGGTGCAAGGGGGAAAGCAAATTAATAGCACAAATGGAAAAATATGTCACAAACGTGAAGAACAAATCACCAGCAATGCCACCAAGAAGGGATAAAAAGCAGAAAGCGCAGAGTGAAATTAGTAATATAGAATCAAATGTTCAGAGCCCAGAGAGAAATTTAGAAACACAGCTCACAATAAATCAATTGGCAGACCTTATATTGCCCCAATTTGAAATTGTTAAAAAAGAGATCTCAGAGCTATCCCAGGAAATCAGACAATTTTCGATCAGATTAACGGAGGTAGAAAATAGGGTGTCAGATGCAGAAGACAAGTTAAACACTCAAGGGTTAACAATGGATAAACATGCAGAAAAAATTAATGCATTACAGGTAAAGTTAGAAGATCTGGAGGACAGGTCACGGCGGAGCAATATCCGTGTAGTTGGGCTGCCCGAAACTAATGGACAGGAAGACCTACTGACCTTTGGTGCAGTGACATTACCCAACCTGCTAGGTATGCAACCAGTAAATGGGGGTTTGTTGGTAGAGAGAGCACACAGGATCGGAGCACTAAGACAACCTAGAGAGAGTAACATCAGGCCAAGAGTGATCATCATT
Organism: Bombina bombina; assembly: GCF_027579735.1. Taxonomy (NCBI): domain Eukaryota; kingdom Metazoa; phylum Chordata; class Amphibia; order Anura; family Bombinatoridae; genus Bombina; species Bombina bombina. The sequence goes on along the minus strand of NC_069502.1, from coordinate 1,206,270,274 downwards.
AAATATTTGAATTTTCAGGATAAGGCCAGCATAATGTACCATTACAGAAAGACCAGAACACTTCTTATAGGGGACAAACCAATCCTGATTTTTCAGGATTTCTCAGTGGAGACATCAGGGAAACGGCGTGCTATGGCACCGTACTGCTCAGCACTGATAAAAGCTGGACTGAGAGCCTCTATGAGATACCCAGCTAAAATCACAGTGCTGGGGATGGACGGAGTTACAGCACTTAACACGGTAGATGAAGCAAAAGCTTTTTGTGCTGAAAATAATATAGAAGTATAGAATATCAATTGTTCAGCACGAACATAGAAAGAGGATACTGTGGAATAGAGAAACAGTTGAAGAAATGGAGGCTGGGGGAGTGGGAGGTCCGGGGGGCGGGGATTTCACTTATATATATATATATATTTTTTTTTTTTTTTTCCCTCTCTCTTCTCCTTTTTTCTTTTCTGACATCTACTAGAAACTAGGAAAGGATGAGTATGGCAATTAATTGTGTATCATGGAATGTGGGAGGGATAACCTCCCCCATTAAGCGTAAGAACATTTTTAAATTACTGAAAAAGCAAAAGCCTGACATTATATTCCTGCAAGAATTGCACTTAAAAGCGGCTGAAATAGATAAATTAAGAACTAATTGGCTGGCAGAGGTTATTGCAACCCCATGCGTGTCACGGAAATGTGGGGTAGCTATATTATTGAATAGAAGTTTAGATTATGAGATATTAAATTCAAAATTGGATCCTCAGGGTAGATTCATTATTATGCAAATCAAAATTGACGAGAAAATATGGACTCTGTGTAATATATACGCACCCAACACATTTGAAGTAAATTTTTGGCAACAGATAATAAAGGAACTGACACCGTATTTAGGCCAGAATCTGATAATAGCAGGCGACATGAACACAACGACATATCCTGATAGCGACAGATCTAAGGTGGGTCGCAGACAGGCATATCATCGGGAGGCAAGAATTTTTCGTAATTTCTTAAAAACTATTAAAGTACACGATATATGGCGCTTGCAACACCCAGATGAACGATCCTATACGTGTGAATCTAAGGCACATAGATGCTTTTCTAGAATAGATATGTTCTTGATAGATGAACATCTTCTAAAACACGAAATCTGGACGCACATAGAAGAAATAATATTATCGGATCATTCAATTGTCATGATCGCTTCCGTTCATCGCCGTGTCGCCGCGGCTCCCGGAACTTCTCTGTGTCTCTGACGTCATGTTGCTTAGCAACATGACGCTTTCTCTCACACCCCTCTGATGACGGTTACGCTCCTGCCCTTTAAATCTCGGCGGGAGATCTGAATCTGGGCCCGTTTGTTTGTTTCCCTGGATTGTGAGTACCATATCAGTTTTGTTCTTCTGTGTACCGACTTCTGCCTGCCTGACCAAGCCTCTTGCCTAATCCCTACTTGCTGATATTTGGACATTGACTTCTGCCTGCCTGACCTTGCCTGTAGCTTTTACCCTTTTGCTGATACTTGGATGCCGACTTCTGCTTGCCTGACCTTGTCTTTTGCCTATACCTTTTGCTGATATTTGGATGCCGACTTCTGCCTGCCTGACCTTGCTTTTGCCTTTACCTTTAAAACTATTCTTTGATAAACAAGACCTGCTTAAAGGGACATTTTACTTTTACAAGCTGCAAAAGAGAACTTTGCCTTTCTGTTTGTTATACACCTGCTTAAAAGGGACATTTACTTTTACAAGCTGCAAAAGAGAACTTTGCCTTTCTGTTTGTTATACACCTGCTTAAAAGGGACATTTACTTTTACAAGCTGCAAAAGAGAACTTTGCCTTTCTGTTTGTTATACACCTGCTTAAAAGGGACATTTACTTTTACAAGCTGCAAAAGAGAACTTTGCCTTTCTGTTTGTTATACACCTGCTTAAAAGGGACATTTACTTTTACAAGCTGCAAAAGAGAACTTTGCCTTTCTGTTTGTTATAAACCTGCTAAAAGGGACATTATACTTTTACAAGCTGCAAAAGAGAACTTTTCCTTTGTTTTACAAGCCTGCTAAAGAGGACCTTTTTCAGAAGCTTCAAGTAAGAGCATTTCCTTTTTGTTCTTTGTACTACTTAAAGGGACGTTTTATCCTTTGTGGCTTTCCTGCATTCTGGAACAATATTCATTTTTGTTATCTTCTAATCTGCTTCCTGAGTGGGTCACGTCCTGGATATTTCTCAGTGTGCTAGCGTGTGCTTTCAATTCACGCTAGCAGTTGGGTTACATCTCGGATTGATTCCAGAGCGGCTGACATCAATAATTAGTTTTCGGATATCACTCCATGATAGGTTGAGCTTCAGGACAAACACTTTCAGATTTCCGGGGTATATGTCAGACAACCCAAAATTCAGTAACTGGGTTGCAAACAAGTGGAAAGACTATATCGTATTCAATAGAGACTATACAGATAAGCTGGAGATCTTGTGGGAGGCAGGTAAAGCGGTCATACGCGGCGAGATAAAGGTATATATGGTCAACTTAAACCGTAAAAATAAGGCGAGAGAAATCCAGTTAGCAAATCAAGTTAGGAGAGCATATGTGAGGTATTTGAATGGCTCCAGCCGGGTTAATTGGGAAAAATATGCATATGCAAAAACAGAAAGGGAACAATTTATGAAAGAAAAATGGGCACAGGAAGAGGCAAAATGTAGGGCGAGATTCCAAGGGTTGCAGGGAGTTTCGGCAAAACATTTAGCTAAGATAACTAAGTTTCGCAAGAAACAAAATATAATTTCCACAATTAAGGAAAATAAGAATATATATACTAGCCCTACAGCAATTAAAGAAGCATTTTTTCAATTTTACCAAAAGCTATACTCGAAGGAGGAAATAAACATAGAAATGAAGCAACAATTTTGGGAGCAGATAAAAATTCCTAGAGTAACGTCAGAGGCACTACAACAGATTAATTCCCCAATTTTGGAAGGAGAGGTGGTAAGAGCCATTCAAAAAGCCAAATCAGGAAAAGCTCCTGGGCCGGATGGCCTCTCGGCCGAATTCTATAAGATGACTTCAGAAATAATAGTAGGGACGATAACTAAGTTATATAACGGCTATTTTATTAAGAAAGAAATGAAATCACCTTATTTTTCGGACGCAATTATATCATTAATATTGAAAAAAGGGAAAGATGCTACAAATTTATCATCATATCGCCCTATCTCATTGTTAAATCATGACTACAAGATATTAATGTCTATAATAGCGGATAGACTGAAAAAAGTAATACCAGATCTAATACATCCAGATCAGGTCGGGTTCGTACCAGGAAGGAATTCTGTACGTAATATGAGACGGGTATTAACAACGGTGGAGCATTTTTTTTGGGCCGGGCAGGGCACCGCGAGGCAGAGAAGGGAACGGGGAGATAAAGATATTGCATTAGTAACAATAGACGCCGAAAAGGCATTTGATTCCATAGGATGGGACCACCTCTTTGAGGCTTTGGAGAAATTTGGCCTTACCGGTGCCCTGCTCGACCTGATTAAACTGATCTATAAGACACCGAAATCACAGCTGCTAATAAACGGGGAACTATCCAAACCAATAACTCTTGAAAGGGGGACGCGTCAAGGGTGTCCACTTTCCCCCTTATTGTTCGACATTGCGCTCGAACCATTGGCCATATACATCAGACATAAAGTAGCCCCACTGAAGATAGGGGCAGAGAAAATGATGATCTCGCTCTATGCGGACGACATTTTACTTTTTTTGTATGACACAAGTACCTGTATCCCACAACTCCTACAGATTATCAAGGTATTCAGCTCATTTACCGGCTACAAAATAAACCCTGCGAAATCTGAAATTTTATGGATAAATAAAACTAAGACAAGTCATAATACAATTTTTAAAGAGGTCCAGAATATTAGTTATTTAGGGATCAAAATTTCACGGAACCCAAGTGAATGGTACCAGTTGAATTATAGAGAACTATTCGATAACATGGAATCAGAAATAGGAAAGTGGAATATGTATTATCTGTCATTATCTGCACGTATCATATTGATAAAAACAATCTTCTTTCCAAAGATATTATTTTGCATGCAAAATTTACCATTAGTGATTAAAAAGAAGGATATTGACAAATATAATAGAGCGTGTTCATTATTTATCTGGGGCAAACAGAAGGCTCGCATATCAACTGAAAGACTGTCTTACGCAAAAAAACATGGCGGATTCGCCTTTCCTAATATCAGGTATTACAATTATGTAACTTTGATTAAATTTGGAATAGACTGGTTGACCGAGGCAGAATACATCACCTATAATAAATTAGAAACAGAGATAGTCAAACCATTTAATCTGAAAGCAATATTGCACTGCCCATGTAGGAATTTACCAAGTAATGTGGCGAATTTAGTAACATTCACCAGTATAGTTTGGGCATGGCAAAAATATTGTGATATAGTGGGCCAAGAATATCAAGTGTCAGCATTTCTACCGATTGTTGGGTGCGTAGATTTTTCACCGGGGCTAAATAATAGGATCTTTCATGAATGGCACGGCATGGGATTGAAATACTTCTCACAAATAATATTGGGATCAGAGGGATCAACACGAACCTTCGAGAGCTTGGCGATAGAATATAATTTACCAGCTAAACATTTTTACACATATCTTCAGATAAGACACTATGTAGATACTCATATCAAGAGATACGGTGCGGACTGGAGCCAGCCAGTGACCGAGCCAGGCTTAAAGCTATATCAAGCAGGAAAACGGTCCATAGCTATATGGTATCAGAATATAATACAGAGATTAGGAATCAGACAAATAAATTTGAATACGGATAAATTTTTCAGATATTTCCCTTCCATACAAAGTGAGAATATAGTGGATAGTATTAAAAGGGCGGAGGAAGCCACGGAGAGAACTAGTTGGCGGGAGTCGCATGCAAAACTGATAAATAATTTTTATTTGACGCCAGAGAGAATTAGTGGCTGGGATAGAACAACTCCAATAAGCTGCTATAAATGTAATCACGTAAAAGCAGATCTGATGCATTGTTTATGGAGTTGTCCGAAAGTACAGCAATTCTGGAGAAAAATTCAGTTCTGGCTCAACAAATATTTAACGGTTAAAATAAACTTGGAAGCAATACAGATATTTTTTTTGTATCAGACGGAAAATATAGGAGATAAAAATCTTACAAATTTGGCCATTCTGGCAACACGCAGTCTCATATTCCGGAAATGGAAACATAGGGAGGTGCCGAACATGAAGGAGTTTATAAACAACATGAAATTTCAAATGATAGTGGAAAGACAGGATCTAAAAAGTAGGGAGAAATACTACAAAAGATACTTCCGCAAATGGGAAAAATATATTGTAGATTGGCCAAGGGAGTTACAGTTGCAGTTTCTGGAACCGTTACAGAGCTCAGTGCCTTTTCTAAATCTAGTAGTCGCAGGAATCCTGCCGACACATTGGGTGACGAGATAAGGCAATACATCCATACTGGATATGAATAGAAGAAGAATTTTTTTTTTTTTTTTTTTTTTTTTTTTTTTTGTTGCTTTTTTGCTTTTTTGTCTTCGTTTGGGTTTCCCCCCCGGCCTCCGACACTCCCGCACATAATAGTGAAAAAGGAAAGATAGAAAGGTAGGTTGAATGTTGATTTTGGAAGGAAAAGTAGGAGAGAGTGAGTGGATAACTTGGAATATTAACACCTTTTTGATAAGATGGAGAGAGGAACGCCAGGTAGAAATTTTGTATTTAAACTAGGAATTAGTATCTCACTCTCGTATATGAGCAAGGGTGGAAATTTTTGAGACACCAGAGGGTGCCATAATAGATTGGCTTTTCATTTTAGGGTTAAGAGAAAAACTGAATAAGAAAATATGTATTTATAGGAGATGCAGAAGGAATATGGTTGTTATGTATTTTTTTTTTTAACAAGCGTGGCTTTAAGTAGGTTAGGTTCTGAATTTGTCATGATAAGCTTAGGTATTTTTGCCGAGGTCTGGCCACTCGTTATAAAAGACATTTGATTTGATTTATTGTTGTTTCTCTTCGTTTTTATGTTTTTTTCCTTGTTTTAAAGTGGTTTTCAAAAATGCTATGTTAGTTTAAAACTGGTATAATACAATTTGTGGAATCAGACAATTGTAGAATTTAATATGACAATGGGATTGAAATGTTACATTGAGGAGCTGCGTCTCCAATTATATGTATCATTAGATTTAATTTTCAATAAAGCATTTGAAAACAAAACAAAAAAAAAAAAAAAAAAAAAAAAAAATAGAAGATGCCTCTTGGATGAAGACTTCAATCGGATGGAAGAACTTGGCTCGGCTGGGTGAAGACGACTCAAGGTAGGGAGATCTTCAGGGGCTTAGTGTTAGGTTTATTTAAGGGGGTTTGGGTTAGATTAGGGGTATGTGGGTGGTAGGTTGTAATGTTGGGGGGGGGGTATTGTATGTTTTTTTTTACAGGCAAAAGAGCTGAACTTCTTGGGGCATGCCCCGCAAAGGGCCCTGTTCAGGGCTGGTAAGGTAAAGGAGCTTTGAACTTTAGTAATTTAGAATAGGGTAGGGCATTTTTTTTATTTTGGGGGGCTTTGTTATTTTATTAGGGGGCTTAGAGTAGGTGTAATTAGTTTAAAATTGTTGTAATATATTTCTAATGTTTGTAAATATTTTTTTATTTTTTGTAACTTAGTTCTTTTTTATTTTTTGTACTTTAGTTAGTTTATTTCATTGTATTTATTTGTAGGAATTGTATTTAATTTATTTATTGATAGTGTAGTGTTAGGTTTAATTGTAACTTAGGTTAGGATTTATTTTACAGGTAAATTTGTAATTATTTTAACTATTTTAGCTATTAAATAGTTCTTAACTATTTAATAGCTATTGTACCTGGTTAAAATAAATACAAAGTTACCTGTAAAATAAATATTAATCCTAAAATAGCTATAATATAAATATAATTTATATTGTAGCTATATTAGGATTTATTTTACAGGTAAGTATTTAGCTTTAAATAGGAATAATTTATTTAATAAGAGTTAATTAATTTCGTTAGATTAAAATTATATTTAATTTAGGGGGGTGTTAGTGTTAGGGTTAGACTTAGCTTTAGGGGTTAATACATTTATTAGAATAGCGGTGAGCTCCAGTCGGCAGATTAGGGGTTAATAATTGAAGTTAGGTGTCGGCGATGTTAGGAAGGGCAGATTAGGGGTTAATACTATTTATTATAGGGTTAGTGAGGCGGATTAGGGGTTAATAACTTTATTATAGTAGCGGTGCGGTCCGCTCGGCAGATTAGGGGTTAATAAGTGTAGGCAGGTGGAGGCGACATTGAGGGGGGCAGATTAGGGGTTAATAAATATAATATAGGGGTCGGCGGTGTTAGGGCAGCAGATTAGGGGTGCATAGCTATAATGTAGGTGGCGGCTCTTTGCGGTCGGCAGATTAGGGGTTAATTATTGTAGGTAGCTGGCTGCGACATTGTGGGGGGCAGATTAGGGGTTAATAAATATAATATAGGGGTCGGCGGTGTTAGGGGCAGCAGATTAGGGGTACATAAGTATAACGTAGGTGGCGGTCGGCAGATTAGGGGTTAAAAAAATTTAAAGAGTGTCGGCGATGTGGGGGGACCTCTGTTTAGGGGTACATAGGTAGTTTATGGGTGTTAGTGTACTTTAGAGCACAGTAGTTAAGAGCTTTATGAACCGGCGTTAGCCCAGAAAGCTCTTAACTACTGACTTTTTTCTGCGGCTGGAGTTTTGTTGTTAGATTTCTAACGCTCACTTCAGACACGACTCTAAATACCGGAGTTAGAAAGATCCCATTGAAAAGATAGGATACGCAAATGACGTAAGGGGATCTGCGGTATAGAAAAGTCGCGGCTGAAAAGTGAGCGTTAGACCCTTTTTTGAATGACTCCAAATACCGGCGGTAGCCTAAAACCAGCGTTAGGAGCCTCTAACGCTGGTTTTCACGGCTACCGCCAAACTCCAAATCTAGGCCATACAGTATAATATGTACTCACAGACAGTACCTGTTATCTCACATACAGTATAATAAGTACTCACAGACAGTACCTGTTATCTCGCATACAGTATAATAAGTACTCACAGACAGTACCTGTTATCTCACATACAGTATAATAAGTACTCACAGACAGTACCTGTTATCTCGCATACAGTATAATAAGTACTCACAGACAGTACCTGTTATCTCACAGACAGTATAATATGTACTCACAGACAATATAATATGTACTCACAGACAGTATAACATATACTCACAAACATTACCTGTTAGCTCACATACGGCGAGATTACGAGTTTTGCGGCAACAGGGGTGCGTTGCTAGCGCTTAGTTTCATCTCACCGCTCACCTAAAGTAACGCTGGTATTACAGGTTTTTTAAACCTGGCGTCAGCCGCAAAAAAGTTAGTGTAGAGCAGAATTTATTTCCACATCTCACCTCAATACCAGCGTTGCTTACGGTAGTAGTAAGTTGGCAAAATGTGCTTGTGCACGATTTCCCCATAGGAAACAATGGGGCTGAGCTGGCTGAAAAAAAAACTAACACCTGCAAAAAAGCAGCGTTCAGCTCTTAACGCAGCTCCATTGATTCCTATGGGGAAAGGAATTTTATGTCTGCACCTAACACCCTAACATAAACCCCAATTCCAAACACTCCTAATCTTACACTTATTAACCCCTAATCTGCCGCCCCCGCTATCGCAGACACCTACATTATATTATTAACCCCTAATATGCCGCTCCGGACACCACGCCACCTACATTATACTTATGAACCCCTAATCTACTGCCCCCAACATTGCCGACACCTACATTATAGTTATTAACCCCTAATCTGCCCCCCCCAACGTCACTGCAACTATATTAAATGTATTAACCCCTAATCTGCCGCCGCCAACGTCGCCGCCACTATAATAAATGTATTAACCCCTAAACCTAAGTCTAACCCTATCCCTAACACCCCTCTAACTTAAATATAATTTAAATACATCTAAATAAATTTACTAAAATTAAATAAATAATTCCTATTTAAAACTAAATACCTATAAAATAAACCCTAAGCTAGCTACAATACAACTAATAGTTACATTGTAGCTAGCTTAAGATTTATATTTCTTTTACAGGGAACTTTGTATTTATTTTAACTAGGTTCAATAGTTATTAAATAGTTATTAACTATTTAATAACTTCCTAGTTAAAATAAATACAAATTTACCTGTAAAATAAACCCTAACCTAAGTTACAATTACACCTAACACTACACTATCATTAAACTAATTACCTAAACTACCTACAATTAATTACAATTAAATTAAATAAACTAAATTACGAGAAACCCCCCCCACTAAATTACATAAAATAAAAAAAGAATTACAAGAATTTAAAAATAATTACACCTAATCTAATCCCCCTATTAAAATAAAAAGCCCCCCAAATAATAAAATTCCCTACCCTATACGAAATTACAAAAAGCCATTAAAAGGGCCTTTTGCGGGGCATTGCCCCAAAGTAATCAGCTCTTTAACCTGTAAAAAAAAATACAATACCCCCCAACAGTAAAACTCACCACACACCCAACCCTACTCTAAAACCCACCCAATCCCCCCTTAAAAAAACCTAACACTACCCCCTTGAAGATCACCCTACCTTGAGACGTCTTCACCCAGCCGGGCACAAGTGGTCCTCCAGAGGGTCCGAAGTCTTCATCCTATCCGGCCAGAAGAGGACATCCAGACCGGCAGAAGACTTCATCCAGGCGGCATCTTCTATCTTCATCCTTCCAGAGCGGGTCATCTTCAAGACATCTGACGCAGAGCATCCTCTTCATCCGACGGCCGACGACTGAATGACTGGTCCTTTAAGTGACGTCATCCAAGATGGCGTCCCTTGAATTCCGATTGGCTGATAGAATCCTATCAGCCAATGGGAATTAAGGTAGAAAAATCCTATTGGCTGATGCAATCAGCCAATAGGATTGACCTTGCATTCTATTTGCTGATTGGAACAGCCAATAGAATGCAAGCTCAATCCTATTTGCTGATTGGATCAGCCAATCGGATTAAACTTCAATCCTATTGGCTGATTGTATCAGCCAATAGGCTTGAGCTTGCATTCTATTGGCTGATTGGAACAGCCAATAGAATGCCAGCACCAATCCTATTGGCTGAGTGCATCACCCAATAGGATTGAACTTCAATCCTATTGGCTGATTGCATCAGCCAATAGGATTTTTTCTACCTTAATTCCGATTGGCTGATAGAATTCTGTGATAGAAGCTGGTAGCCATTTAGAGACTTATATTTATATGATACAAACATATTCTTATAATGGTCTATTGGTTTAAGAAAATGAGTAGCTCACGATAGTTAGGTCAAATTAATAGGCTTAAAGACAAGTCCAAAAAGTCTTTAATTAACTTCTATTTCCAAATAAGAGGTTAAGACATGGAGCTCCTTGCAGATGCGTGATGCAACCTCACAGTTCAGCAGCTAACTCCGCCCCCAGCATGCAGCATTACATAACAATTCATTATTTTATTTATTATTTTTAAAGTATATGATCATATCAATATTTTTTGATGGGGCACAGCATTCCATTTGGGTGGGCATTGCCCCCCAATGCCCCCCCCCCCCCTTGGAGCCAACCCTGCACAGACAGTACTTGTTAGCTCACAGACAGTATAACATGTACTCACAGACAGTATAATATGTACTCACAGACAGTACCTGTTAGCTCACAGACAGTATAATAAGTACTCACAGACAGTACCTGTAAGCTCACAGACAGTATAATATGTACTCACAGACAGTATAATATGTACTCACAGACAGTACCTGTTAGCTCACAGACAGTATAATAAATACTCACAGACAGTACCTGTAAGCTCACAGACAGTATAATATGTACTCACAGACAGTATCTGTAAGCTCACACACAGTATAATATGTACTCACAGACAGTACCTGTAAGCTCACAGACAGTATAATATGTACTAACAGACAGTATCTGTAAGCTCATATACAGTATAATATGTACTCACAGACAGTGCCTGTAAGCTCACAGACAGTATAATATGTACTAACAGACAGTATCTGTAAGCTCGCATACAGTATAATATGTACTAACAGACAGTATCTGTAAGCTCGCATACAGTATAATATGTACTCACAGACAGTGCCTGTTAGCTCACAGACAGTATAATATGTACTCACAGACAGTATCTGTTAGCTCACATACAGTATAATATGTACTCACAGACAGTACCTGTAGGCTCAAAAACAGTATAATAAGTACTCACAGACAGTACCTGTTAGCTCACATGCAGTATAATATGTACTCACAGACAGTATCTGTAAGCTCACATACAGTATAATATGTACTCACAGACAGTATAATATGTACTCACAGACAGTACCTGTTAGCTCACATGCAGTATAATATGTACTCACAGACAGTATCTGTAAGCTCACATACAGTATAATATGTACTCACATACAGTATAATATGTACTCACAGACAGTACCTGTTAGCTCACATACAGTATAATATGTACTCACAGACAGTACCTGTTAGCTCACATACAGTATAATATGTACTCACAGACAGTATAATATGTACTCACAGACAGTATCTGTAAGCTCACACACAGTATAATATGTACTCGCAGACAGTACCTGTTAGCTCACATACAGTATAATATGTAATCACAGACAGTACCTGTTAGCTCACATACAGTATAATATGTACTTACAGACAGTATCTGTTAGCTCACATACGGTATAATATGTACTCACAGACAGTATCTGTTAGCTCACATACAGTATAATATGTACTCATAGACAGTACCTGCTAGCTCACAGACAGTATAATATGTACTCACAGACAGTATCTGTTAGCTCACATACAGTATAATATGTACTCACAGACAGTACCTGTAGGCTCAAAAACAGTATAATAAGTACTCACAGACAGTACCTGTTAGCTCACATGCAGTATAATATGTACTCACAGACAGTATCTGTAAGCTCACATACAGTATAATATGTACTCAAAGACAGTATAATATGTACTCACAGACAGTACCTGTTAGCTCACATGCAGTATAATATGTACTCACAGACAGTATCTGTAAGCTCACATACAGCATAATATGTACTCACATACAGTATAATATGTACTCACAGACAGTACCTGTTAGATCACATACAGTATAATATGTACTCACAGACAGTACCTGTTAGCTCACATACAGTATAATAAGTACTCACAGACAGTACCTGTTAGCTCACATACAGTATAATATGTACTCGCAGACAGTACCTGTTAGCTCACATTCAGTATAATATGTAATCACAGACAGTACCTGTTAGCTCACATACAGTATAATATGTACTTACAGACAGTATCTGTTAGCTCACATACAGTATAATATGTACTCACAGACAGTATCTGTTAGCTCACATACAGTATAATATGTACTCACAGACAGTATCTGTTAGCTCACATACAGTATAATATGTAATCACAGACAGTACCTGTTAGCTCACATACAGTATAATATGTACTTACAGACAGTATCTGTTAGCTCACAGACAGTATAATATGTACTCACAGACAGTATCTATTAGCTCACATACAGTATAATATGTACTCACAGACAGTATAATATGTACTCACAGACAGTACCTGTTATCTCACATACAGTATAATATGTACTCTCAGACAGTATCTGTTAGCTCACATACAGTATAATATGTACTCCCAGACAGTATCTGTTAGCTCACAGATAGTATAATATGTACTCACAGACAGTACCTGTTATCTCACATACAGTATAATATGTACTCACAGACAGTACCCATTAGCTCACAGACAGTATAAGTACTCACAGACAGTACCTGTTATCTCACATACAGTATAATATGTACTCACAGACAGTACCTGTTATCTCACATACAGTATAATATGTACTCACAGACAGTACCCGTTAGCTCACAGACAGTATAAGTACTCACAGACAGTACCTGTTATCTCACATACAGTGTAATATGTACTCACAGACAGTACCCGTTAGCTCACAGACAGTATAATAAGTACTCACAGACAGTATCTGTTAGCTCACATACAGTATAATATGTACTCACAGACAGTATCTGTTAGCTCACATACAGTATAATATGTACTCACAGACAGTACCTGTTAGCTCACAGACAATATAATAAGTACTCACAGACTGTACCTGTTAGCTCACAGACAGTATAATATGTACTCACAGACAGTACCTGTTATCTCACATACAGTATAATATGTACTCACAGACAGTACCCGTTAGCTCACAGACACTATATGTAATATTAATATGTAATATTATGTAATATTTAACCAAAGCATTTACATTATGAAAATGATTTGAATCTCACACTCAGCTCAAATGAAGAAGTTTTTTTAAGTTTCTTTATATATTTGCCTAGAGCAACAAAACTGGATTTTTTTGGATAATTTGTTTGCAATTTAGTGTTTTGTGTTGATTTTTTTTTTTTTTCAGAATAGCCATTTTTTTATTTGTAATGGGCACTAAAAGAGCTGAATGCCCTTCTAAGGGCAATGCTCATACAAATGCCCCTTTTGGGTAGATTAGGTTTAACTTTATTTTTATTTTGTGGGTTTGGGGGGTGGGGGTTTGTATACTGTTAGGGGGTGTTTGTTTTAATAATATTTACTAACTAGTCTACCTAGTTAAAATAAATACAAATTACCTGTGAAATAAAAATAAAACCTTAGCTAACTACAATATAAAAATTAGTTATATTGTAGCTAGCTTAGGTTTCATTTTTATTTCACAGGTAATTTGTATTTAGTTTTAAATAGGTATTATTTAGTTAATAAGTTTAACTTTAATTTAGGTCTATTTAATTATGTTAAAGTTAGGGGGTGTTAGGTTTAGGGTTAGTTTTAGGGGTTAATATAGTTTAATTTAGGTTGTTGTGATGTGGGGGGCCGGCGGTTTAGGGGTTAATAGCTTTATTTAGTGATTAAGTTAGTGCCGGCGATGTCAGTGAACTGCGGTTTAGGGGTTAGTAGGTTTAGGTAGTTTCGGCGATGTGGGGGGAGTGCGGTTTAGGGTTAAATAGGTTTAGGTAGTGTTGGCGATGTGTGGGGGTGTGGTTTAGGGGTTAATAGGTTTCATTCGTGTCGGAGATGTTTGAGAATGGCGGTTTATGGGTTAATATGTTTAGTTTGTGTCGGCGATGTTTCGGAAACGGTGGTTTAGGGGTTAATAGGTTAAGTCAGTGTTGGCGATGTCGGGGAACGGCAGTTTTGGGGTTAAGAGTATTATTTAATGATTGAGACTTAGAGTTAGTGTCGGTGATGTGCGGTTTACATTAGGAACAATGAAAATTTCCGAATATGAATAATGGATCAGAAAATTCGGAAACTAATTTATTCATTTTCGGATTTTTTTGGGATGTGCAGATTCGGAAATTCGGATGCATCCGTATCTCCAAATTGGCCAAAATTCATCCGAAAAAGAAATTCTGCTGAAACAAAACGCACATGTCTAATATTAACCCCTAAACCAACAAACCCCCCACAACACAATCTACCTAATTAACCTATTAACCCCTAAACCGCCAACCACCCACAATGCAAAGTATTAATCTAATCACTAAGCCCCCTAACCTAACACCCCCTAAATTAACTACAGTTACATTAAATAAGAAAAGACTACCTTTAAAAAATAATAAAAATTACCAAAAAAAATCCTATCTTTACATAAAAAAACCCAACCTAAGTTTACATAAAAATAAAAAAAACTAAGATTAAATTAAAATAAAAAACCTAAGATTACAAAAAAGAAAAAAAAATCTAAGATTGACTTCCGGTGGGCGGGCTTAAAGGACAGCAGCGAGGAAACGGAGCTCCGATCACCGTATGCTCAATATATATATTTTAAAATATCCTCTTTGGGTTTTCTGCTGTCCTCAGCCTGGCGAATATCCTAGGCAGATTGTGCTGCCTGGAGTAGAGGATTATCGGCTAAAGAACCTCTATTTTTTGCTGGGGCCTGTCATCTCTCCACCGCTGGGACCCACTTTACAGTAACCACGAGCGCTAAGTTGGCGCAATAAATAGTGGTTTGCACGGAAGCAGTAATGAGGATTTTAGGGGTACAGAAGTACCGGACACGAAGTCACAACTACTCGACAGGTCAGACCGTAATGGCGCTAACATCTCTGGTACCTGTATACCGATAACTGCTTAATACACCCACAGGGAAGAGCCATATCCCAACACAGAAGCATCCCCAGGTTACTCAAAAGGAAGATAGTCTGGCTTTTGGGCTGAAGAGGCCTATCTTTTAGACACCAAGGAGAAGGAATCAAAGAGATTGTAAAAAGGTGCGAAAATTGTAAGCACAATCTTGGCAGCCTGGTCCGTCAACATAAGACCCGATCAGTGGTTAGTAGGCCCCAAGGTATTGCTGGTAAAGATATCTACATTGGACATCACTGTAAGCGCAAGACTCGTAAAGTACTGGCTGTATGCCATCACTGAGAACACTGTCATACCTCGGAAAACATATATTAGACCTATACTAGCTATAAGCTACGTACATAGTGTAATTAATACCTCAAGAACTGAGGGGTTTCTTAGAGTACTCTGGAACCTTACTCACTTACTGAACACTGTTCAAGAGACTTCTACAGCATAACCAGTCTCTAATAAAACATAACTCATAGCTCGGAACTTGTAGTATATACACACACTGAAATTGGCTGAATAACGCTGAGATAACAAAGGCAAAAGTGTTGTGCGACATAATAGAGCATTGACTGATTTACAAATATTGCCAGTCTCAATGACAGGGCCACTGGGATCAGTTTCTCAGGGAATGGTAACAGAATTGAGGAGATCTGCGCACAGAGATAGACCTTGCTCTTAGGTTTTGATGTATTGGAATAGCAGTGCAAGCTTTATATCTTCTACTTGATTATTTTGTGACAAGAAAGTATACTACTGCATATTGAACTGGATTCTGCTGATAAAGGGACCAGGAGTGGGATGTTTTACTATAGTACAGCTTACAATTGCATATATTTTGTGTTGTCTGAGTGATTAGGTTTAATATATGTACTTTTATAACTGTAACATATACATCATTGTTTTATGTGTGTATGGAGAAATACTTAACTAGCAGCCCAATGGCCATAGCGACCACAGAACTAAAGCAGGAGTAGAATCTGTTAGGGAAATGCTGCTGAGGTTCTATTAGAAGGGAACTCATCTGATACACATCCTATTGTAAAACAAATATCCATTGTATTTATGCCCCAAATAAATAACCTGCAAAGGGGGTGGACACTCTTACTGTTGATGTTAAACAATTTTCAGCAAGAGTCGCTGAGGCTGAAAATAGAATATCAGATTTAGAGGACACGAATGTCGCTAATGTAGGCAAAATTGAACATTTTGAAAGGTAGGCTATGGCTTTACAACAAAAACTAGATGATCTTGAAAATAGATCAAGGCGTAACAATATGCGTCTCTTGGGTCTGCCTGAAACGGTCAAACAGTCTGATATTTTACAACTTGTTGAGTCCACTCTACCCACATTATTGAAGACCTCTCCTGAGGACTTTGTTGGTAAAAGATTGCTGTATTAAGGGCATATAGTAAACTAGAAACACTGAATCATGACAATGCACGGTTGCTCTTATTTCAGGATTTTTTGCAGAGAATTCTCACTATTGTGTTCTAATTTTAATAGGGAGGGAAAACAAGCTTTCATTTTGTACCCAGCTAGGCTTAAAATCATAACTTCAAGAGGAACTACATTTTTTGATTCTCCAAATGAGGCTCAAGAAAACCTAGAAAAGAGGGGAACTCCCCCACATAGTCCTGTTCATGATCAACCATGGGGTGAGGAGGGTTGAGATCAGTTTGTATAATGATACCTGGAATTATACTCATAATAAAATGTGACCTGTAAATCTGGCCCATATGGCTAAAAGGGATAATATTCTAAGATATATAGGATTGTATATCTGAGTATCCTGCAGATGATAGAGAAAGGAGAGAGGCGCCAACATAAAGCAGTATTGTTTGGATAATTTGCAGAGGTACAGGAGTTAGCCCCCCCCCCAAAAGACGATCTACTCACAATCAGAGCAGCACAAGCCAAAGTGCCAGATATAGCAGGTTGAGACTGTTGTGAGTCGCCTGACAGACACGCTGGAATGCCACTCCGCCACTGCTTATGTCACAGGGGCTTGTCCAGTCTGTATGCTGAATCCTCCAAATCAAACACAGCGGTGTCTTGCTTGAAATGCCGGTTGAGTTAGCAAGCTTTAGTTTTCTTCCATTGACACTCTTATTGTTAAACTCATTGTTCTCAAGTTCAGCAGTCATCATGTGTGGTTTCTGCTAGATAATTTCAGAAGCATAACCATAACTATTATAGGATCCAATCAGCCAATAGGATTAAGCTCGCATTCTATTGGCTGATTGGAACAGCCAATAGAAAGCGAGCTCAATCCTACTGGCTGATTGCATCAGCCAATAGGATTTTTTCTACCTTAATGCCGATTGGCTGATAGAATTCTATCAGCCAATCGGAATCTAAGGGACGCCATCTTGGATGACGTCACTTAAAGGAACCTTCATTCGTCTTTAGTCTTCGGAAGAAGAGGATGCTCCGCGTCGGATGACTTGAAGATGGAGCCGCTTTGCGTCGGATGGATGAAGATAGAAGATGCTGTCTGGATAAAGACTTCTGCCTGTCTGGAGGACCACTTCGCCCGGCTTGGATGAAGACTTCTCCCGGCTTCGTTGAGGACTTTGGCCCGGTTGGATGAAGACTTCTGCCACTTGAGGATGGATGTCCGGTCTTCAGAACTGTAAGTCGATCTTCAGGGGGTTAGTGTTAGGTTTTTTTAAGGGTGTATTGGGTGGGTTTTATTTTTAGATTAGGGGTTTGGGCCGCAAAAGAGCTAACTGCCCTTTTAAGGGCAATGCCCATCCAAATTCCCTTTTCAGGGCAATGGGGAGCTTAGGTTTTTTTTAGATAGTATTTTATTTGGAGGGTTGGTTGTGTGGGTGGTGGGTTTTACTGTTGGGGGGGTTGTTTGTATTTTTTTTACAGGTAAAATAGCTGATTACTTTGGGGCAATGCCCCGCAAAAGGCCCTTTTAAGGGCTATTGGAAGTTTGGTTTAGGCTAGGGTTTTTTTTATTTTGGGGGGGCTTTTTTATTTTGATAGGGCTATTAGATTAGGTGTAATTAGTTCAAATATCTTGTAATTTGTTTATTATTTTCTGTAATTTAGTGGGGGCTTTTTATACTTTAGCATTTTATTTTAATTTATTTAATTGTTGTTAATTTAGTTAATTTATTTAATTGTTGTTAATTTAGTTAATTTATTTAATTGTAGTGTAGTGTTAGGTGTTATTGTAACTTAGGTTAGGTTTTATTTTACAGGTACTTTTGTATTTATTTTAGCTAGGTAGTTATTAAATAGTTAATAACTATTTAATAACTATTCAATCTAGTTAAAATAAATACAAACTTGCCTGTAAAATAAAAATAAACCCTAAGATAGGTACAATGTAACTATTAGATATATTGTAGCTAGCTTAGGGTTTATTTTATAGGTATTTAGTTTTAAATAGGAATTATTTAGTTAATTATAGGAATATTTATTTAAAATTAATTAAATTATATTTAAATTAGGGGGTGTTAGGGTTAGGGTTAGACTTAGGTTTAGAGGTTAATACATTTAGTATAGTGGCGGCGACGTTGGGGGCGGCAGATTAGTGGTTAATAAGTGTAGGTAGTTTGTGGCGACATTGGGGGCAGAAGATTAGGGATTAATAAATATAATGTAGGTGTCAGCGATGTTGGGGGCAGCAGATTAGGGGTTCATCAATATAATGTAGGTGGCGGCAGTGTCCAGAGCGGCAGATTAGGGGTTAAAAATGTTATTTTACTGTTTGCGATGCGGGAGGGCCTCGGTTTAGGGGTTAATAGGTTGTTTATGGGTGTTAGGGCTCCATGTACTAAGCAGTCAGCGAGCTACCCGCAACAAATCTCGCGTCAAAACTCGCAAACTGATATGTACAAAGTCGTCAACTATGTTCAAACTCGCATCTTTAAAATTGCGAGCCTACTTATCCGCCAAACCTCGCTACGTCTCCATTTTTCACTGTAATTAGACACATTTGACCACCAACTCGCCAAAAACGAATGTACTAAAAAATCTATTTGTCCGCTCGCTACAATTTCCGCTCCCACCTCGTTATTTTTGCCTCGCCACCTTTTAGGTGGCGGGCAAGGTACAAAACAATAGGAAAGTCAATCTAGACGCCAGTCTAGACATATATAAAAGGCAGTAATATCAGCATTGTACAGCATAACTGGCGTCTAATTTGTCTCTCATTTCCATGAACATAAATTGCGCCAAATTTGTCGACTGTAATTAAAGAGTAATCTATATTTTAAATTTGTATTGTATAGTTGTCAATCTTTATAATTATTTTTATATTAATATTTATATATTATCAGATCCAGATGAAGCCATATCCAAATTGTAAATAAATATTACAAAAATAACGCTCTGTTATCACTCTTCAAAAAATTTTGAACAATAATAAAGTTGTTTAGATAAGTTGAACTTTTATAGGAGCAAAATTCTATTCCCACGACTACTATGATGTTCGTGACACCTTGCATGTCACGTGTTAATAATTGGCCAGACAATTCAACTGAAAGTTAAGTACATCAGCTTAGTCGCGGCGAGCGAGGCGTCAAATTTATCAATAATCCGCCACTGCTCGCGGCGGGCTAGACTTGTCTATTTATTGGGGGATTATTAGTACATAGTGACAGCGGACACCATTTCGCCCGCGGCAAGTAACGGCGAGTTTATCCGCGTCTAAAATGACGGATGAATTGACGGCTTAGTACATGGAGCCCTTAGTGTACTTTTTAGCACTTTAGTTATGAGTTTTATGTTACAGCATTGTACCATAAAACTCTTAACTACTGACTTTTAAATGCGTTAGGACTCTTGACGGGGTAGGGTGTACCGCTCACTTTTTGGCCTCCCAGGACAGACTTGTAATACCGGCGCTATGGAAGTCACATAGAAAAAACACTTTACGAAGTTTACGTAAGTCATTTTGTGGTAAGGCCAAAGAAGTGTGCGTTGACCCTAAACCTTCAAGACTCGTAATACCAGCGGGCATAAAAAGCAGCGTTAGGACCTGTTAACGCTGCTTTTTTACCCTAACGCACAACTTGTAATCTAGCCGAAATTATATTAATCCCTATATCCACCATCAAACCCACATAGCAATTAATAATAAAAGTATCAACCCCAAACCGACAACCCCCCCACAATGCAATATGCCTAATTAAACTATTAACCACTATATCCACCATCAAACCCACATCGCAACTAATAATTATAGTATTAACCCCTAAATCCGCCAACCCCAACATCGCAAATGACCTAATAAATATATTAACCCCTAATACGCCATTAAGCCACATCACAAAGTCCCTATTAAAACTATTAACCCCTAATCCGCCATTAACCCACATCGCAAAGTCCCTATTAAAACTATTAACCCCTAATCCGCCAAAACCCACAACGCAAATAACTAATTAAATTACTAAGCCCCCTAACCTAACACCCCCTAATTTTAACCCAATTACCTAAATTAATAATACGATTACTTAATAAAACTAAGTTTAAACTAAGCTAAAATTACAGAAAATAAAAAGTCTAACAGTACATAAAATAATAAACAAGATGATCCAAAATAAAAAAATTAAACCTAATCCCTATGAAAATTTAAAAGCCCCCCTAAAATAAAAACACCCCCTAATCTAATGCTAAACTACCAATAGCCCTTAAAAGGGCTTTTTGAAGGGCATTGCCTTAAGTTAAACAGCGTTTTTGCAGTGAAAAAAAATTCTAAGTCCCTCCCTAACAGTAAAACCTACCACCACCAAACCCCCCAAATTAAATAAACCTAGCACTAAAAAACCTAAACTACCCATTGCCCCTAAAGGGGCATTTGTATGGGCCTTAAAATGGCATTCAGCTCTTTTACTGCCCTTAAAAGGGCATTCAGCTCTTTTACTGCCCTTAAAAGGGCATTCAGCTCTTTTAAGAAGCCCCATAACCCTAATCTAGAAAAAAAAATTAAAAAAAATTGGGAGACGTGTTAGATTTTTACGGGAGATTTTTTTTATTTTTTTTATTTTCTTAGTCGCTGGCAGGTTTCTAAAGTGCCAAAAGTCACTGGCGACTCCAGAAATTTGTATTTACGCTCATTTCTGAACATTGCTAGTTATCCAACTTACGGTACTTTATGTAATACCCTGATGTGCGACATGAAATTACGGCGCAGGTTTCAGCGCTTGTGCCCTGCGCCGTATATGTAATCTCGCCCCAAATATGAGCAAAATCATTTTGCTGTAGACAATTGAATGGATTATAACGTACCAATTTATATTTTGCTTTAACTGATGTATCTATTCTTGATTGTCATTTGTATGCATAATTTCTCTCTCAAGTCTCAATAAAAAGAATTTAAAAAAAATAAAAACCTAAGATTACAGAAAAAAAAATAAACAAAATTATCCAAAATAAAAAAATTAAATGTAATCTAATACCCCTATAAAAACAAAAAAGTCAACCCAAAATAAAAACACCCACAAATAGTGAGTACCTATATCGGGGTTATTGTTAGTTTTTATTGGGTGGGTTTTATTTTAGATTAGGGCTTTTGATTTTTTTTTATTGTGCACTAAAGAGCTGATTGCCCTTCTAAGGGAAATGCCCATACAAATGCCCCTTTAGGGGCAATAGGTAGATGTATGTAAAATATAAATATAAAAGAGCTGTTAAATTTAGGGCAATGTGCTACAAAATGCCTTTTTAAGTGCTATTAGTAATTTAATATTAGATTAAAGGGACACTAAACCCAAATTTTTTCTTTCATGATTCAGATAGAGCATGCAATTTTAAACAACTTTCTAATTTACTCCTATTATCAATTTTTCTTCATTCTCTTGTTATCTTTATTTAAAAAGCAGGAATGTGATGCATAGGAGCCGGCCCATTTTTGTTTGGGAACCTGGGTTATGCTTGCTTATTGGTGGGCAAATGTAAGCCTCCAATAAGCAAGCACTTAAATGGGCTGGCTGCAAAGATTTACATTCCTGGTTTTAAAATAAAGATAGCAAGAGAATGAAGAAAAAATGATAATAGGAGTAAATTAGAAAGTTGCTTAAAATTGCCTGCTCTATCTAAATCATGAAAGAAAAAAAATTGGGTTCAGTGTCCCTTTAAGGGGTGTTTTTATTTTGGGGTGGCTTTTTTGTTTTTATAGTGGTATTCGATTGGGTTAAATTTTCTTATTTTGTATAAAAAAATTTTTTTCTGTAATCTTAGATTTTTTTATTTTAATTTAATCTTATTTTTTTTATTTTTATGTAAACTTAGGGTTTTTTTTTCATGTAAAGATAGGATGTTTTGGGTAATTTTTATTAACTTTTAAAGGTAGTCTTTTTTTATTTTATGTTATTGTAGTTAATTGGGGTTAATTTAAGGGGTGTTAGGTTAGGGAGCTTAGTGATTAGATTGATACTTTGCATTGTGGGTGGTTGGTGGTTTAGGAGTTATTCGTTTTAATAGGTAGTTTGCGTTGTGGGGGTTGGTGGATTAGGAGTTAATAGTGTAATTAGATACTTTGTGTTGTGGATGGGTGGCGGATTAGGGGTTAATAACTTTATTAGATACTTTGCAATGTGAGGGTTTGCGGATTAGGGGTTAATACATTTATTAGTTATTGTGATGGGGGAATGGCGGTTGAGAGGTACATATTGCGCATTACGTTAGGTGCTTGTTAGGGCTTCTGGGAAGTTACAGTGCTCATATACTCAGTGCAAGGCTTGCTGCGCCTGCATATGTATGGCGAGGTGAAAATGTAGCAAAATTTCTCAATTTTTGCTGCGTAAATCCTTGCGCTGAATTTATAATACCGATTTGCGACGCCGGTTCTATGTTAGTTTATGAGAGTAAAGACAGCGGGCAATGGGTAAAATACATACAAGTGCGGTGCAGTATATGTGATCTCTAGATTCACTAAATAATTGGCGACACTGGTTTTTGTGGGTGCCGCTGCATATGTTTCTTATATTAACTGTACTTTTCTGATGCCTGTGCAGTGTCAAGGTAGTTTTTATTTTCACTAGATATTAGGTTGTAGAGATCTGGGCATCTTACATGTTCCATATTGCATTGAATATCATTCCACTGTGTATTTATTAAAAAAATACCTGATCAACGTTGGCATTATGTCCTGAGAAACATAAAAATATTCTTCTTCTGAGTAGTAGGGCCCGATAACGTATTTAGCGAAGGGAGCAAAACCCAGCGTCGGCAATTTTTAGTCTAATCAAGCGATCACAAATACAGCAGACAAGTTACGCACGTATAAATTACATGCCAGACACAGTTTTTACTCTCATAAACTAACATAGAACTGGCGTTGCCAATCGGTATCACATATTCAGTGCAACCACTTATGCACGCAGAATGGAGATATTTTACTCAATTTTCACCTCACCACCCATAGGCAAGCGAAGCTAGCCTTGCGCTGAGTAAAAAAGTACAGTAACTCCCTGTAAGCCTTAGCAAACACATAACGCATGTGCAATATCAACCCCTAATCCACCATCCCCCCACATCGCAATGTTTAATAAACGTATTAACCACTAAACTTCTATACCACCTCATTGAAAACTACCTAATAAATGTATGAACCCCTTATCCGCCAAACCCCCACAATGCAAAAATACCTAAGTAACCTATTAACCCCTAATCCACCAAACCCCCACAATGCAAAGTAGCTAAATAAACTATTAACCCTTGAATCGCCAACCCCCACAACAAAAAGTACCTAATAAAACTATTAACCCCTAATCCGCCAACCCCCACAATGCAAAGTATCAAAATAAACTATTAACCCCTGAACCGCCAACCCCCACAACAAAAAGTACCTAATAAAACTATTTACCCCTAATCCGCCAACACCCACAATGAAACACCTAAGTAACCTATTAACTTCTAATCCTCCAACCCCCCCACAATGCAAAGTATCTAATTAAAATATTAACCCCTAAACCACCAACCCCCAACAATGCAAAGTATTAACCTAACAACTAAGCCCCCTAACCAAACACCCACTAACTTAACCCCAATGAAAATACACTTACATAAGAATAAAAAGATACTAACTACATTAAAAAAATACAAAAATAATAAACCTATATTACAAAAAAACCTAACATTACCGAAAATAAAAAACCCGAACATTACATAAAAAAAAACTAACATTGCAAAAAAAACCCTGAAAGATTACAAAAATAAAGAAAGCTAAGATTACAAAAATAAAAAAAGCTAAGATTACAAAAATAAAAAAGCTAAGATTACAAAAATAAAAAAGCTAAGATTACAAAAATAAAAAAGCTAAGATTACAAAAATAAAGAAAGCTAAGATTACAAAAAATAAAAAAGCTAAGATTACAAAAATAAAGAAAGCTAAGATTACAAAAATAAAAAAGCTAAGATTACAAAAATAAAGAAAGCTAAAATTACAAAAATAAAAAAGATAAGATTACAAAAATAAAGAAAGCTAAAATTACAAAAATAAAAAGCTAAGATTACAAAAATAAAAAAGCTAAGATTACAAAAATAAAGAAAGCTAAGATTACAAAAAATAAAAAAGCTAAGATTATAAAAATAAAGAAAGCTAAGATTACAAAAATAAAAAAGCTAAAATTACAAAAATAAAGAAAGCTAAGATTACAAAAATAAAAAAGCTAAGATTACAAAAATAAAAAAGCTAAGATTACAAAAATAAAAAAGCTAAGATTACAAAAATAAAAAAGCTAAGATTACAAAAATAAAAAAGCTAAGATTACAAAAATAAAGAAAGCTAACGTTACAAAAAATAACAAACTAAATCATCCAAAATAAAAAAAAATATTCCTATTCTAATATGCTGAAAATGAAAAAAAAGAAAAAAAGCCGCTCCAAAAGTGCAGATAAATCAAACAGACTTTGGATCAGATTTGAAGTTCCCCTCCACCAAAATGATACTTACAACAAGGGAGGTGCACTATAATGCAGTGCAAGTCATGCAGGCTGGATGGATTAGAGCCCCCCAGCTGGCTCACTCTGGCAAACAGGAACAGATACTATAGAATTTAAGAAACAATCAGACTTTTTTTTTTTTTTAATGATGGGTCTCAAAATGACAACTCACAAGACCTTTAAAAGCATACACCCCTAACCAGAAGGGGACAATTTATTGCATAACATATTCAAAGATTAAAACAATCTGCAACGCGTTTCTTAATGCTTCTGGCACCGTTTCATCAGGCAGTTTATACAAGCAAATGATTAACACAACCTATATAAAGTATTAGGATCCCAAACAACATTTCAAATTATCCAATCCCTGTGTGTCAATCAGCTCAAAAGGTCTTGATTGTTTATGTGCTTTTGCTGAGTGTACCACTAATTTAACCCATTATGACTATCACTCTATACTGGAGACTTACAACATAAATCGTATACAGGTAGCCCTCAGTTTACGCCGGGGTTAGGTTCCAGGAGGAATGGTTGTAAATAGAAACCGTTGTAAAATTGAAACACAGTTTATAATGTATGTCAATGGGAAGTGAGGGAGTAAGATTCCAGGCCCTTTTAAAATTGACATAAGTAACACCTAATACATTATTTTTAAAACTTTGAAATTAAGACTTTAAATGCTAAACAGCATTATAAACCTAATTAAATAATCATACAACAGACTGTATCATCAAACTAAGTTTAGTGAACAAAAACATTTTTTTACTTGCATTTTTTTGCAAACAGTTCTCTACATTGTAAGCATGTTAGATAATATTGGGTCTGCACCTATTCTATGCAATTCAATCTGAACTCATTAAGCAGTTAGTCACCCTCACCTCAAAAAGCTGGACAGGAAGATAACAGGGAAGTGGCTGCTAGATCTTGCTGCTTTGAAAGCTGCTCGATAGCTAATGTCTGTTCTGTGTACACAGATTAATTTCAGACCTGCTAAGCTTGCATAACTTTGCTGCAACACAAGCGGACAGGTCCACCTACCGGCTATTTTAATTAGCGCACTGCTTTTCAATGCTTTTCAATAGCAGTCACATGACTGAAAGAAAGGTTGTTATTCTGAAACGGCGCAAATTGAACCGGCGTAAACCGAGGGACACCTGTATTCTAAATTTCCATCCGGTTATTACTTACCCCATCTCTATAGTGCTTGCTCACCCCACTTCCACATATACAACCAAAAAATTATTATAAGGTTGCCTTCATCTTACAGGTTGATTGTGTTGTCCCGATTATGCTAAATCCATTATCCTCACTTACGCATTCTATGACGCCTGTGTCATGTGACTAAACGTCACCATCCAATCAGATTCGGGCAGCAGAGCTGTCATGGCGTTGCCATGGAGACAACACGACTCTGGAAGCAGACCCTTGCAGACATGGGGGGAACAAGTAAATAGAGAAAGGTAAAAACCTATAACCACTATCAATACTCTCAATATGCAGTGGTCATTACTACAAACATGTATATAATATGTATGTACATAAACAACATCAGAAAACATCTACATAACATCATATTGTTTATATGTGCATGTACTCTCGTGGAAAATACAATTATGTCCCCCATAAACTTAAATAAGCGCAATATGTGCATATTAAGATCTCATTACCAAAGGATCTATGTCTGAACTATGTATCTAACATTAATCTAATTCATAGAAAGGATATATATACCCCTATTAGCACAACCAGTGTTACATGGTAGATCCTTTATCTACCAAAGACCAAATCAATCTCTTGGCCTAATGGCAACATAAATAGATGTAAAACTCCACATAAGGACAATTGAGGCTATTGCATCTATCCAATAACTATATAACCCAGGTATTAAAATGCTGCCAGATCTATGTTTTCATTTAGAACCTCAGGGGACAACCTCAGATGTTCTATGACGTTATCCTGATCGTTATTTATATTAAGAGTGTTGAATAGTATTGTGCTCGATTTGATTATCACATCTTAAATTCCTCTTTTTTATCTATATACAAACCCACCCTCTTTCTTGGATCTTGTTACCTTGACAAGTGTAAATCTCTTAAGTGTCTAGATTGTACTTAAGTGTGTTTCTTAATGGTCATTAAAAGCAGAGTGTCTCCTAATCTATTACATTTTCGGCAGCTCCGTTTGGTACTCCTCATACTTCCGCATATGTCAACGTGTTATGTCTAATTTTAATTGGTAGTATTTTTTTATTTTATTAGGTTAATTTATAGTTTAATGTTAGGTTTATTTTTATTTCACATGTACGTTTTTATTTATTTTAGCATAGTTATATTGTAATTTCAATTTTAAGTTAGGGGGTGTTAGGTTTAGGGTTAATAGTTTAATTTAGTGTTTTGCGCTGTGGGGGGCTGGAGGTTTAGGTGTTAATAGGTTTATTTTGTAGTGGCGATGTAGGGGCCGGAGGTTTAGGAGTTTATAGGTTTATTTAGTAGCGACAATGTGGGAGGCCAGAGTTTTAGGGGTTAATAGGTTTTTTTAGTGGCGGCGATGTGGGAGGCTGGAGTTTAAGGGGTTAATAGGTTTATTTAGTGGTGGCGATGTGGGAGGACAGAGGTTTAGGGATTAATAGCTTTATTATTGTGTTGGCGATATCGGAGAGTGGCGGATTAGGGGTTAAAAGCTTTATTATAGTGTTGGCAATGTCGGGGAGCAGCGGAATAGGGGTTAATAACTTTTATTAGTGTCGGCGATGTTGGGGGCAGCAGATTAGGGGTGTTTAGACTTGGGGTTTATGTTAGGATGTTAGATTTAAATATAACTTTTTTTCTCCCTAGACATCAATGGGGTTGCGTTATGGAGATTTTTCATTCCGCACTTCAGGTGATGTCTATGGGGGAAAGCGTGCACGAGCATGTCAAAGCTGCCCTTGGATTTTGTGCGGTATAGAGCTTATCGCCCCCATATCGCATGCATAAGGAGGCTTTTCAGTAACTCGTAATGGTAGCGCTATGGAGAGTGAAATAACGCAACTTGTTTAGCGCAAAATGGTAATCTAGGTGATTGACTTTCTGTAGTTGTGTTAGTTGTAAAATAATTTGTCAGTTGCTTAGTGGATGAGGCAGAGCTCAAAGCATTCTTATGTCTGACTGTAGAGGCATGGCGCCAGATTAAGAGTGGAGCGATAACCTTTACCCACCATTGATAAGGGGCTTATGGTGAGTGTTTGCACGTGTTGAGTTTTCCACTCGTATTAAAAGCTGAAAGTTAACTCAATCACTTGAGCACAATCACAATATATGCGTGAAGGATTACCATGTCCACAGAGCTCTGGTTAACTGTTTCACACACACAAAAAAAAAAAGTAACAGAAAACACATCAAAAATACATTACAAAGTACAATTTCACTCATAACAACACCATCTAATAAAAATTATTTATAAAAATATTGCACAAAAAAGCTATTAGGGCTCAGATATTAGGTCTCAGGTGTTTAAAAAAAGGAGGCAAAGGGCTTTAACATAGACATACATGAATATACATGTCTAAACATGTCTATGTATGTATATATTTATATATACAGCACACAGAGGAAGTCCAGCACTCAGCTAAGATTAAAAGCAAAAATTGAAGGGTTAGTTACTGCATCTAACCAAATGGGACAAGCCAAGGTACCACATCAAGGTCTCTCCCTAAACTTGGGTCTCTAAACAGCCAAACAATGCAAGCTCTTAATCAAACAAACTGGGAACAAGTGAAGGGTGCACAGGCTTATGTATTCACAATAGACACATACAAAACACAAAAGGAGACTGCACTCTCAGACTGGACTGGGTACACATCCCATGATCCTGCAACATGCACAGGCCTGGGTGCTCAATAACACCCTGCACTGTCCCTAGAGTACCAGGCAGTTAACCCCAGACAGGTCTGGGTGGAAAGCCCATAGGGCAAATTACAAACCAAATTAATACAGCACACAGAGAAAGTCCAGCACTCATTTACAAGCACTCAGCTAAGATTAAAAGCAAACATGGAAGAGTTAGTTACCGCATCTGGCCAAATGGGACAAGCCCAGGTACCACGTCAAGGTCACTCCCAAAAGACTGCTGCTCCATAAACTGTCCACCTGCTCTGAGGCGAATACGATCAGGTTGATTGACACGCCCTGCTAGTGACCGCAAATCTGCAGGGAGTGGTATTGCACCAGCAGTTCACAAGAACTGCTAGTGCAATGAAAAATGCCGACACTGTATGATGTCGGCATTTATTGATGTGCAGCGGACATGATACGCTACATCGTATCATGTCCTCTCGCACTATAATAAATTTACCCCATAGACACATATAAAAGTGTATTAGAGCCCTTTGCAGTCAAGTAGATGAAAACATGAAAAAACATATTTATACAATATCCATTTTTAATAAAGGTTGAAACTATGCATTCACTGTAAATATTTCAAATTCCAGTGTCCTGCATGTAGCAGAATATGTTGTAAGTATTTTTAAATAAATATTCCTATGTTGTATATCCTAAGTTACAATATTATTTATTATCTTAGCAGTAACCTACAAATATGTTGATACATCTTGTAATTATGAATATTAATAATTAATAGCAGTATAAAACTATTGTCAGCGATATCTACAATTGATATAGCAGAACTTTGTCAATAAACTTCAGTAAGATATTAAATCTGTAGTGTACGCCAAAATATTGCTACTGAGATATCTATAAATTTGACATTATTATTATTAAAATTAATATTTAATCCTTTGTTCTTGATCAGTTATCTTTATAGACACCTTGAATTATATTTATGTAAAAACTAGATTATGAATCAATTATACACGCTTATTCTGTTACAATTTTCTATACAAAACAGATCACAAAATATATCTCTAAAAATTAAACTTACTCACAATGAATCACTTATTAAAATTCCACAAACGAAAATTCCAGAACAGCCTATAATTAGCCAACAATTCTAATTTACTGCCACTACATAAGCCTATAAATCGTATATTATAAACACAATAACGAATTTATGTGCGGTTCTTAAGAGATTTCACAATAAATAAGACTGACTTATAAATATAATTTCTTAAGAGATTTCACAATAAATAAAACTGACTTATAAATATAAAAATACAAGATCCTTTCTAGCAAATAAAAACACTTAGCACCAATATAATTATTTCTAAATTTCACAGAACTATGGAACTCCTACCTATACTTGTAATTTACACTTACAAATTACAGCTACAATTTAGTTAGAGAATACCTTTGTTAAAATATATTCAAATATATATAAATTGTCATACAATACCACATAACCAGATAATAGTTCAGCTTTTTCTGGGGCTTCCTTGCTGGTCATATAAGAAGGATTATTCCAATATTTGGAAGGATACAGGCCTCAATTATTTCCTTTCTTATTCTAAGGGTCCTATAAAAAAAAGAGAAGATACTAGCACAAATCTATGTGTTCCTCTCTCAGTCAAAGTCAGTGTCTCTGTTTGAGTCTGTCCCTTTGTCTAAAGTGTGTGTGTGTTTTATCAAAGATATAACCCCCCTTTTTTTCTAATAATTCCAACAAAAAATTGGATACACTCTTAATCGAAGCTTGTCTCTAATTGGTTATTTGTAAATGCCTCTCTGAACAATCAAATGCCTTGGCTGCAATACCAGTTTTATTCCATTGGGGGCAGCAGACATAGAAAAACAGTTTCATTATCAATACTGCTACAGAGAATACAGATATTCTTATATATTTTTATCAAATGCCTATCAAATGCCTATTTAATATACTCACTATATCCTGCATCAGCAAACAAATATGTCCAATATATATGGGATCATTTAATATTATTTCATCTGAGTATTTCAAGACTAAGTATGAGGTATTTAAAATCTCATTTTCTATGAAAGGATTTAAAAGTTTTACAATACTGTCAGCATGGATCCAACTATTTTTTCAGTTTACAATTTCCATCTTAATATCACATACATACCTTGTGAGAGGCAGTCTGATGTAATCTCATATAGCTATATTTACATTTGATTATTATCTTATATTAATATAAATATTTCCAATCTGTGGATATTATTATATACGCTATATCATATGATTCAGGGCACACATTATATAGCCATTCATATATTAGTATCTACTAGTTATATCTGGAACCAAGTTTGTATATCAGATGTCTGAAAAACAAAAGAATGTTATTTATTTGGAAATAAATTGGACATTTTAAATTGACCATATAGCTACTTACTCAATTCAGCAGATACTTATCTAATATGTTATATTTAGTCATTTCTCTCAGATCCATTTATTTATACATATTATTTGGACAGTCTGAGGCATATATTACATATTTGAAAACTATATATATATATATATCTATATATATCATTTGTCTAAACTTTAAATCTTCAAGATTCTTATGCTTCCAAAAATACATAGGTTAAGATATTTTAAAATCTTAACTTTCAGGCTTTCAACTTCCCATATTACCCTCCTTAGGCATACACAATCTTCTAGGTTCATTTATATATATATATATATATATATATATATATATATATATATATATATATATATATATATATATATATATATATATATATATATATATATATATATATATATGTTATTTGAGTATTTTAAATAGATTTGAAAATTATAACAATTAATTTCAAATGACTCTTTTGAAATTTCAACCTTATGCTTTTAACCATACATATATTTCAAAGTAGATTTCTTTCTAATTCCATGGAGATGTAACATCTGAACTTCATGTATTTGAACTCAGTATGGGACAATTTAACACCTAGATGATAAGAGCTACATCCCCTGAGAATGTTTGTATATTCCATTATCCTTGCAGACAGACCTTCCTCTCCTTCGGATAGGAAAACTCCTTAAAAGGCTTCCTTTGAAGTGGATAATTGAGACATCCTGGCCTGTAATGTGTATCTGGTCACAGCAGGCAGTCTGTGTATTGAGTGTAGGAAGGGTTTGGGGCTGAGAATTCTGATTTTAGAATTTAACTTACATTAGCCAGAGTTTCATCTGCAAATTAATTATTTTATCTTATCATATATAGGTGTGTGTATATATATATATATATATATATATATATATATATATATATATATATATATATCTTTATATATCCATACCTATATATCAGTGTTTCCCAAACCCAGTCCTCAGGACCCTTAACAGGTCACATATTTATTACATCTTAACTAGAGAACAGGTGAAATAATCAGTTCAACCATCAGCTGATCAGTTCACCTGTGCGATAGTTAAAATATAATAAATATGTGGCCTGAGGACTAGAGTTGGGAATCACTGCTATATATAATCATGTGTGTATGTATATATATATATATATATATATATATATATAGGTATAACAATTTATTGCAGAAAAAAACATCATGTATATATATATATATATATATATATATATATATACACACATATATAGCAATCTGTATTGATGAACATATTCTTCCATGTGAACAACATTGGAATGTGGAATATTCATATTTTTATGTCTGTTTAGTGCACTTGGGGATCAGGTTTGCGTGCAAGTTATGTGTTTTACCCACTTTTCTTGGTTCATTGACTTTAATGGGGTAATATTTAAGTTCGTTTTTTTACTCTTGCCAGGTTAGCGCGCAAGCAAAACCAGATTACTTTCCTCTGATAATACGAACGCAACCCAAAGCTGACTTTTAGCGCAGTTAACGCTTGATAGGGAGCATTAAACGCTCCACTTGTAATCTGGCTTATGGTCTTTTATGTCACTTTTTCCTCCCATATCCAAACAAAAAGTAAAAACTATTATATATATATATATATATATATATATATATATATATATATATATATATATATATATATATATAGGCAAAGATTGGTGTATGTGCACTCTCACCAATGTCCAACAACTACCAGGGTGCTGTACGGTGAATGATAAAGAAGCAAAGAAAAGCACTCACTGGATTTTCATCAAAAAGTGACCAAAACTTTAATGTAGATTGTGACGTTTCGGGACAGCAACAGTCCCTTCCTCTGACAAACAAACACTGAACAAAAGCAGCCTTAAATAGGCTCCCAAACACACTCCCCTCAGGATCAGCCAATCCAGACTGAATAATTAAACACACCCATAAAGTGACCAATAAGGAAACATGATACAAAATTGTGCATGTGACTATTATAACATATAAATAACAAAAATTAAAGCATTTTTGTCGATTATGTTATAATAGTCACATGCACAATTTTGTATCATGTTTCCTTATTGGTCACTTTATGGGTGTGTTTAATTATTCAGTCTGGATTGGCTGATCCTGACGGGAGTGTGTTTGGGAGCCTATTTAAGGCTGCTTTTGTTCAGTGTTTGTTTGTCAGAGGAAGGGACTGTTGCTGTCCCGAAACGTCACAATCTACATTAAAGTTTTGGTCACTTTTTGATGAAAATCCAGTGAGTGCTTTTCTTTGCTTCTTTATATATATATATATATATATATATTTAAGAGTGAAGGAAAACTGTGTTTTGTATTCTATTTTATGTTGAACTTACTTGCATAATTTGTATGATGCCTCAAATTGACTCTAAATTCTTGTATATAATGATCTATAAATTTGTTTTTATCTGCAGCAGCACCTAAAAGTATTCTATGGGGCCGATTTATCAAAGTCTGGCAGAGATGATACGCTGTAGCGTATCATGTCCGCCAGACATCGCTGAATGCCGACAGCAGCCGCTGTCAGCATTTAAAATTCCACACGCAGTTCTGGTGAACTGCTTGTGCAATGCCGCCCCTTGCAGATTCGCTAGCAGGGGGAGTCAATCAACATGATCGTATAGGATTGGGTGGATTGATGTCCGCAGCCTCAGAGGCGACAGACCAGTTAAGGAGCAGCGGTCTTAAGAACGAAGCTGCTAGTCAGACTGGTCTCGGCGTCTCTGTACGTGGGACACTGAGACGGACCGCTGAGGACCCTGCATTCGCCATGGGAAGAGGCTAGGACCGGGGTAAGGACCCTGACTGTGCCCCCTCCTTAGGCGTAACCTCTGGGGATGACTGTGAGCAGGATGGTTAGGATTTTTTTTCCTGAAATTTTAGATGCACGCAGGCGCATTAACCTCTTATTCTGTACCCAACTTCTCTCATTAGGACCATATCCTTTCCAGTGGATGAAATACTCTAACTTTCCTATATCGATTCTGGCATTCAGTGTCTCTTCAACTTCGTATTCATCTGATCCATTCACCATGACAGGTCCTAGAGTAGACAGTGTACATGATGGAAATGGATCAGGTATTACTGGTTTAACAATAGAGACATAAAACATTGGATGAATATGATAAGAAGGTGGTAATTGGAGACATATTGCAGCTGAATTTTTGTTGTTGTTGGTTTCTTCATATGCACTAATGAAAAACAGGATTTATATTGAACCTGCAGGACTTTTTTCTTTAATAAAATCCATGACTTTCCTGGTTTTCCAAGACATATGGCAACCCTAGATTCATGGACTTCCGTTTTAGGTGGTAAGAACAAACCCTCGGGAGGACTTCAAGAACACATGGGATGACCATAACGCTGTCCTTTGACTAATTTAGCTTAAACGTTTTATGAAATTTTTGGAAACACTTGTTGGACCTGTAGTTCTTATCTGCCATCAATATCTATGTTTAATGTGATAGCCAGGCCCAGCACAATTCTCCTCTTTATGCCCCCTGCAGAGGAACCATACATGGTGCTTGAGAAAAATCACCCCATATATTAGGGAAACAAAACCGCTGATTATAATTAAAACTCTCCCTGTGGAGATTAAAAGCACTGTAAACATAAGGAAAAAATAAATAAACATGCCTTTTGTTCCATATATATATAAGTTGTAAAAATGTGTTTAAAACTCACTGTTAGGGAATGTCAGCTGTGGTCCTTTTTCCCTTTTTTTTCAAATATATATATATTTTTTTAATCATTTATTTATCTCCAAGCACAGAGTACAGTTCAGCAGATACAAATTTGACGCATAATTAGATTTCTTATTTAACAGAAAGGAAAAAAGGATAATTATCGATTAAATACAGTATATCAACAGAATAAAAAACAACCAATAATTGAGTCATTCTTAAGTTCAGAATATCCACAGAATCATATATTAAAGAAATTACTACCATATGCCTTTCCGGTATCTTACTCTTTGTTATTGTACAATTGTGCTATTTTCCCTATTTACCTTAAAAAAAAAAAAAAAAAAAGAAGAGAAAAGAAAAGAAAAAAAAAGAAAAGAAAAAAAAAGAGAAGAAAGAAGAAAGAAAAAAAAAAAAAAGGAAGGGGAGGGGATAAGAAGGAAGGGATCCGTTGCCTCCGATTTCACATCTCCATCTTACCAAAATGGAAAATATATATTTTTTAATGTTTCACCAATAGTATTAATACAAACCATGCTGTGTGGCTTCCAGGACATTCTTTCATTCAGTTTGCCCGGTTTCTGGCGCAAGTTTTTTTTTTTTTTACTCACTCGCACTCTCTCATTTATTGAAGCTACTACAGGAAGGAAAAGAGAAGCAGACAAGTTTTAATTATGGGTGGCAGACAATAGTGGTTCTAGAGGGGAACTGGGGGTCTATACACCTCTAAACGCACATGTAGCACCCATTTATTATGTGTCCCACCTTTGTTAGCCCCACAAATTTAATTTTTTTGAACTGCCACTGGTGGTAGCACGGTTGTGGGATACAAAATAGCCCTTTTCAACACTTCCTCCAAAGGAACTGCTTAGGGGAACGTAAATAGACAAATAGAAAGATACACGATAGAAAGAAAGTAAGAAAGATAAAAGTAGATAGATAGATAGATAATAGGTAAAAAATAGATAGTTAGATGGAAAGATAGATAGATAGATAGATAGATAGATAGATAGATAGATAGATAAAAGATAGATAGATGATAGATAGTTAGAAAGATAGATAGAAAGTTTGATAGATAGATAGATAAAAGATAGATGGATAGATAAATCAAATTTAGATAGATAGACAGATAGAAGATAGATAGGTAGATGGATGGATAGATAAATAGATAGATAGATGATAGATAACTATCTAAAAAAAAAAATCCAAACAACATTATTAGAGTCACATAAGAACAAATGACCTTCATGTAACATACATATATTATTGTAGTATAAGAGCTGCCTCTGTTTCAATTACACACACACCATGATACTTAGCATGACCATAGGTCAGCATTTGTGTCTGACAGACACCTGCAGGGCTCAGCTTGTGTGGAGAGCAGGCACACAGCATGTTAATAAAGTCATTAAGGTGGAATAAAGTGAGGAAATCATCTCTGTGATTTATCTGATGATGAACACAACACACTAAAGCTCTGTGTTCATTGACTGTGAGAAGAGACAGATATCTTGAGGGCTCTCTGCGTGGCACTGACAGTTCAATCACTGAGAAGCTATTTATGTTTACAGGATGGATTGGTCAGCTGAGGACATAAAAAAGCTGCAGAACACACCATGTCCTATGCTGGCTGCATTGTCACTGGAACCTTGATGGTCTAATGATGACATCATCCAGCAATCTCCTTTTTGATATCCTCCCAGTTTACAAATTGATTTAATATTTTATTTGATTGTCCTTTCTGATTGTACTAGTAATGGTTTAGGGTCTAAAACCAGATCAACAATTCTGTAACACATATTCTGAAATTATGGTTCTCAATAACTCTTCAGTCTGATGGAAAATACCTGTGTAGCCCTCAGAGGGCAGAACTCACTGAATCCTCTAAGATAAAGGGCAGAACATGGAACCCCCATGGCATGATTAATTAACCTCTTAACAATCACAAATTATCACATGTTTTTTGGGCTGCTATTATTTCCTCCCTCGCTCCTGCTGGCCTCCTGAAATTTCACAGTCTTGCCACTGGTGGAGAGACCATGCTATAAAAAAAACAAGCCCCATTAAAGGACCATCAACTTTAAAGGGTTAAAATTCTGCATCATGGAGAGAAATATCACTTTGGCCCTTGCAGGGCAACCCGCATTCAATTCTCTAAAGAAAGGGGACCGAAGTTCCAGCAAAAACGAGCTGCCTCCCATGGAAATTAATGACTCTCCCTGCAAATGGTGAATCTCTCAGGGGAAAGATACAATTTTAGCTACTCAGACATCAAAGTTGAGCTTGTTGAGGATTAAAAATTATAAACCCACAACTACAAAAGACAGGGATTTTAGCATACTAAATAGTTTTATTTTAAAAATTCATTATAGCATACAGCTCGTATGGAACAATAGAACAGACCTGAACTCAAAGTGCCCAGAGTCAATGGCGTGCTACATTAAATAGAGTTATAATCTAGACATAAATATTTTAACATGAAAAAATATGTAGGTATGTAGAGAAAAAAGAAAATAGAGAGAGAAAAAACTGTGAAAAAAGTAAACAGAACATGGCCAGCTTAATAATAAAACAACTGCTGCTAAACGTTAGCCGTAGGTAATTACATAATGTGAGGTTTAATTTTAACCTGCAACACCTCCACTAGAAGGAGGCTTTACCACTAAGGTAGAAATCTGCCACTATAGTTCCTCTTGAGGATCTATGTAGGGTTTTAAAAACTAGTTAACATATTGAGGCCCATTTATCAAGCTCAGTATGAATCTTGAGGGCCCGTGTTTCTGGCGAGTCTTCAGACTCGCCAGAAACACAAGTTATGGATAAGCGGTCTAAAGAACGCTGCTCCATAACCCTGTCCGCCTGTTGTGATGAGGCGGACAGGAATCACCACAATACAACCCGATCGAGTACAATCGGGTTGATTGACACCTCCCTGCTGGCGGCCCATTGGCCACAAGTCTGCAGGGGGCGGCGTTGCACCAGCAGCTCTTGTGAGCTGCTGGTGCAATGCTGAATACAGAGAGCATATTGCTCTCCGCATTCAGCGATGTCTGTCGGACCTGATCCGCACTGTCGGATCAGGTCTAACAGACACAATAAAGATATTATAAAACTAGATCAATTTAAAGTTTAAACGGATGAAGCACTCAAAATAGTAAATAGCTTTGAAAATGATTCTAAATTTGGCAAACTTAATAAAGTGACTAAAGAAATAATTTCCAAATTACAACAGGAAATTAAATTAAGGAAATGTAGAAAATGAACAAGAGACCAGGATGACTACCAAAAGAATCAAGTATATTCCTACTTCTTAAATAGGACCTGTTATGATTTAGGCACTGATGGGTCAGACATAGAGGGAAATTTTAAATAAAAAAACTGAACATTCAGATCATTGTTTAAAAGGAAAGTAAACTTAGAGAAAGGAAAA
The DNA here is from genome assembly GCF_027579735.1 of Bombina bombina. NCBI lineage: Eukaryota > Metazoa > Chordata > Amphibia > Anura > Bombinatoridae > Bombina > Bombina bombina. Next base: position 1,206,231,682 of record NC_069502.1, on the reverse strand, counting down.
TAAATAAAACAAGAATTGATAGGTTGAAGGTATCCAAAAAATACCCAAGAGCAATAAGGGGGAGACAGTCAGGGAGATGTCGGGCCATGAGAGGGAGTTCTAAACAGAGAATGAGAACCAGGAGGGTCTACCGAGGGGGATTCTAGGACACCCCAGATGTAAGTGGGAATGAGTTACAAATTGTAAATCTATCCTCCTTCCCACTCAATTTAGCAAATATTAGCCACCTAATGTTGCCAAGCAACTGGCCTAGATAAGTTCACGGTGACTAAAGACTTGCACCTGTTTGCACGCAAAGTAGCACTTTCACAAGTTATGAAAAAAGAAAACAATGGCTGATGGAATCCAACCAACAAACTCTAATATATATCAGGGTAATTTGGCCATGGTGAGCACTCTGGTCCAGTTGCTTGAAGAAAATACCAATTATGACAATCCTGCTGGAGTATTAGTGTATCCTCCCCCTGACACAAGTATTACAGTTAAATCTAGATTAAAAAGAAAATTAGAACTTATGCCTTCTCTGGAAATAATACCATCAATACAACTATTTGTTAGGGAAGTAGATAAAGAAAGTAATACACATGCATTTGATAGAATGGTGAATGATAATTTATCAAGGATGAGAGATTTGCTCTAAATTAACTGATGCATATGTCAGGCATTATTATCAAACAAGCAAAGAAAGTTGGAAACCTTGTCATTATGGATGGGAAAAAAAACTATGTGAACGAAGTTAAAGACAACTAGATAATAGAGAACAATATAACCATTGTCCAACAGTCCCATGAGTAAAATACAGGCAGAACTTTTACATATTCTAAATAAAGCACGAAAGAATGGGGTCATCGATAACATGGAGTCTATATATCTTTACACAGTATTTCCCAGAGTTCCGGTGTTTTATTGTACCCTTAAATTGCATACAAATATGAAGGATCCTCCTGGACAACCCTTTATATTGTGGGTGGGCAGTATTATGGAGCAACTTTTTAAAAAATGTTTGTACTAACCTAACCATATCATATGTACAAGATACCAGTGATCTTTTAAGGAAACTGGATGGGGTTGAAGTTGAGTCAGATACAATTGTAGTATCCTTAGATGTAGAGGGTCTCTACTCCTCCATTCCTCACAGGACTGGCGTGAGTGCAGCTAGACACTTCTTGGAGAGTAGAGAGACACATATGGAAACACTCACTGACTTTGTTGTTGAACTTTTGGAATTTAGACTTGAAAACAATGTCTTCATTTTTGACAGAAAATTCTATAGACTGATAAGAAGAACATCAATGGGGGCTACTTGTGCCCCCTCTTATGCATGTCTACATTTGGGACTCTGGAAACTCCTGGTGGTCTTAGGTAATTACCATGAGTGGATTGATAAACATGTGTTACTTTGGCTTTGTTATGTGGATGACATGTTCCTCCTTTGAAATGGGAGTCCAGAGTTGCTGAAAGAATTTGTAAACAATTTAAACCACAATGAGTATAATATATTTTTGTCATAGACTGTCAATGATTATGAGCTAACATTCTTGTATGTTAAAATTAAAAAGAAGGGGCACTTATTGGCAACTGAGATATGCGGTAAAGAGACTGCCACTGGCATCTTGGAGGCTAATAGCCATCATCCGAAATCCTTAATAAGGGGGATGAAAAAGAGTGGCTGAAAAAAACACCGAAAAAACAGAGGGTGTTTCCAGTGTTGGCATTGCGTTCTGTGTATGTACATTACACGCACAAAGCAATTTACTACAGGTAATGGTCTATACCATATAAAGCAGTTAATCAACTGTAAAACTGAAATGGGATTTATCTCTTGCACTGCTCATGTCCCCTCTTTTATGTTGGTAAAACGAGACGTATGTTGAAAGATAGGGTAACCGAACATAGGAATGACGTCAACAAAGCAAAAGAAGGGGGATTCCTCTACACTTTTCTAGGGTTCATAATTGCTCTTTTGATGACCTGAAGGTAATAGGCATAGAAGCTTGTTCCCTGTATGGGTGAGTGGGGAACATTGATAATGTTGCCCTTAGGAAAGACTCAGCCTGGATGTACAAGTTGAATACATTTATACACCATGGCTTAATAAAAAAACTTGAATTTGCAGAATTTCTTTAAGTAAGAGGGCAATAGTAAGTTGTTAAAATAAATCAGCTGTTACTGTGTTCACTAGTAATCTCTGCATGTTATCTGCATGCTCAAGTGCAAGTATTCAAAATATTATATAATATCCAATAGAAAGAAAACTGAAACCACAGAAGCTTGATGTTTCACTGCTGTATCTAATTGTGCTTAATCTAATTCACTGTGTGATTCCTTGCTGCACTTTGTTTAAATTATTTAGTTATTTAAAAGTTAATATATTGTAAAAATGTAAATAACTTGGTATTTATATGGAAAATAAGTTGTGCCATTTAAAAATTTCACTATCTATAAACTGGGCATAACTAAATCACAATGCTCTCCCTCCTGTGTGTCACTGTGCTCCTCCCTCCTGTGTGTCACTGTGCTTCTCCCTCCTGTGTGTCACTGTGCTCCTCCCTCCTGTGTGTTACTGTGCTCCTCCCTCCTGTGTGTCACTGTGCTCCTCCCTCCTGTGTGTCACTGTGCTTCTCCCTCCGTCCTGTGTGTCACTGTGCTCCTCTCTATCTCCTCTGTGTCACAGTATTCCTCCATCCCTCCTGCATGCCACTTTGCTCCTCCCTCTCTCCTGTGTGTCACTGTGCTCTTCCCACCCTCCTCTGTGTCACTGTGCTCCTTCCTCCCTCTTGTGTGTCACTGTGCTCCTCCCTCCTGTGTGTCACTGTGCTCCTCCCTCCCTCCACTGTGTCACTGAGCTCCTCCCTCACTCCTCTGTGTCACTGTGATCCTCCCTCCCTCATGTGTGTAACTGTGCTACTCCCTCCCTCCTGTGTGTCACTGAGCTCCTCCCTCCCTCCTCTGTGTCACTGTGCTCCTCTCTCCCTCCAGTGTGTCACTGTGTTCCTCCCTCATCTGTGTCACTATGCTCCTCACTCCCTCCTGTGTGTCGCTGTGCTCCTCCCTCCTTCCTGTGTATCACTGTGTTCCTCCCTCCTGTGTGTAACTGTGTTCCTCCCTCCCTCCTGTGTGTAACTGTGTTCCTCCCTCCCTTCCGTCAGTCACTGTGTTCCTCCCTCCTGTGTGTAACTATGCTTCTCCCTTCCTCCTGTGTGTCACTGTGCTCCTCCCTCCCTCCTGTGTGTCACTGTGCTTCTCCCTCACTCATGTGTGTCACTGTGCTTCTCCTTCCCTCCTGTGTGTCACTGTGCTCCTCCCTCTCTCCTGTGTGTCACTGTGCTTCTCCCTCACTCCTGTGTGTCACTGTGCTCCTCCCTCCCTCCTGCATGTCACTTTGCTCCTCCCTCTCTCCTGTGTGTCACTGTGCTCTTCCCACCCTCCTATGTGTCACTGTGCTCCTTCCTCCCTCTTGTGTGTCACTGTGCTCCTCCCTCCTGTGTGTCACTGTGCTCCTCCCTCCCTCCACTGTGTCACTGAGCTCCTCCCTCACTCCTCTGTGTCACTGTGATCCTCCCTCCCTCATGTGTGTAACTGTGCTCCTCCCTCCCTCCTGTGTGTCACTGTGCTCCTCCCTCCCTCCTCTGTGTCACTGTGCTCCTCTCTCCCTCCAGTGTGTCACTGTGTTCCTCCCTCATCTGTGTCACTGTGCTCCTCTCTCCCTCCTGTGTGTCGCTGTGCTACTCCCTCCTTCCTGTATGTCACTGTGTTCCTTGCTCCCTCCTGTGTGTCACTGGGCTCCTACCCACTACCTCCTGTGTGTCACTGTGTTCCTCCCTCCCTCCTGTGTGTCACTGTGTTCCTTCCTCCTGGGTGTCACTGTGATCCTCCCTCTCTCCTCTGTGTCACTGTGCTCTTCCCTCTCTCATCTGTGTCACTGTGATCCTCCCTCCTTCCTGTGTGTCACTGTGCTTCTCCCTCCCTCCTGTGTGTCGCTGTGCTCCTCTCTCCCTCCTGTGTTTCACTGTGCTTCTACCTCCCTCCTGTGTGTCACTGTGCTCCTCCCTCCATCCTGTGTGTTACTGTACTCCTCCCCCTCTCCTGTGTGTCACTGTGCTCTTTCCTCCATCCTCTGTGTCACTGTGCTCCTCCCTCCCTCCCTCCTGGGTGTCACTGTGCTTCTCCCTCCCTCCTCTGTGTCACTGTGCTCCTCCATCCCTCCTGTGTGTCACAATGTTCCTCCCTCATCTGTGTCACTATGCTCCTTTCTCCCTCCTGCGTGTCGCTGTGCTCCTCCCTCCTTCCTGTGTATCACTGTGTTCCTCCCTCCCTCCTGTGTGTAACTGTGTTCCTCTCTCCCTCCTGTGTGTAACTGTGCTCCTCCCTCCCTCCTGTGTGTCACTGTGCTTCTCCCTCACTCATGTGTGTCACTGTGCTTCTCCTTCCCTCCTGTGTGTCACTGTGCTCCTCCCTCTCTCCTCTGTGTCACTGTGCTTCTCCCTCTCTCCTGTGTGTCACTGTGCTCCTCCCTCCCTCCTGTGTGTCACTGTGTTCCTCCCTCTCTCCCCTGTGTCACTGTGCTCCTCCCTCTCTCCTCTGTGTCACTGTGCTTCTCCCTCTCTCCTGTGTGTCACTGTGCTCCTCCCTCCCTCCTGTGTGTCACTGTGCTCTTCCCTCCCTCCTGTGTGTCACTGTGCTCCTCCCTCCCTCCTGTGTGTTACTGAGCTCTTCTCTTCCTTCTCTGTGTCACTGTGCTCCTCCCTCCCTCCTGTGTGTCATTGTGCTCCTCCCTCCTTTGTGTCACTTTGCTCCTCCCTCATGTGTGTCACTGTGCTCCTCCCTTCCTCCTGTGTGTCACTGTGCTCCTCCCTCCTGTGTGTCACTGTTCTTCTCCCTCCCTCCTGTGTGTCACTGTGCTCCTCCCTCTTGTGTGTCACTGTGCTCCTCCCTCCCTCCTGTATGTCACTGTGCTCCTTCCTCCTGTGTGTCACTGTGTTCCTCCCTCCTCTGCATCACTGTGCTCCTCCCTCATGTGTGTCACTGTGCTCCTCATTTTCTCCTGTGTGTCAGAGTGCTCCTCCCTCTTTTTTGTCACTGTGCCCCTCCCTCCTGTGTTAAACTAAGCTCCTCTCTCCCTGTTGTGTGTTACTGTGCTCCTCCCTCCTTTGTGTCACTGTGCTCCTCCCTCTATTCTGTGTGTCATTGTGCTCCTCTCTACCTCCTGTGTGTCACTGTGCTTCTCCCTCCCTTCTGTGTCACTGTGCTCCTCCCTCATCCCTCTGTGTCAGTGTACTCCTTCCTTCTCTGTGTCACAGTGCTCCTCCCTCCCTTCTGTGTTTCACTGTGCTCCTCCCTCCTTCCTGTGTGTCACTGTGCTCCTCCCTCCCTTCTGTGTTTCACTGTGCTCCTCACTCTCTCCTGGGTGTCACTGTGCTCCTTCCTTTCTCCTGTGTTTCACTGTGCTCCTCGATTCCTCCTGTGTGCCACTGTGCTCCTCCCTCCTCTGTGTCACTGTGCTCCTCCCTCCCTCCTCTGTGTCACTGTGCTCCTCTCTCCCTCCTGTGTGTCCCTGTGCTCCTCCCTCACTCCTGTGTGTCACTGCGCTCCTCCCTCTCTCCTCTGTGTCACTGTGCTCCTCCCTCCATCCTGTGTGTCACTGTGCTCCTCCCTCTCTCCTCTGTGTCACTGTGCTCCTCCCTTTCTCCTCGGTGTACTTCTCCCTCCTGTGTGTCACTGTACTCCTCCCTCCTGTGTGTCACTGTGCTCTTCCCACCCTCCAGTGTGTCACTGTGCTCCTCCCTCCCTCCTGTGTGTCACTGTGCTCCTCCCTCCCAACTGTGTGTCACTGTGCTCCTCCCTCCCTCCTGTATGTTACTGTACTCCTCTCTCTCTCCTGTGTGTCACTGTGGTCCTCCCTCCTCTGTGTCACTGTGCTACTCCATCCCTCCTCTATGTCACTGTGCTCCTCTCTCCCTCCAGTGTGTCACTGTGTTCCTCCCTCATCTGCATCACTGTGCTCCTCTCTCCCTCCTGTTTGTCGCTGTGCTACTCCATCCTTCCTGTGTGTCACTGTGTTCCTTGCTCCCTCCTGTGTGTCACCATGCTCCTACCCACTACTTCCTGTGTGTCACTGTGTTCCTCCCTCCCTCCTGTGTGTCACTGTGCTCTTCCCTCCTATGTGTCACAATGCTCCTCCCTCCTCTGTGTCACTGTGCTCCTCCCTCCCTCATGTGTGTCACTGTGCTCCACACTTCCTTCTGTGTGTCACTGTGCTTCTCCCTCTTTTGTGTCACTGTGCTCCTCCCTCCCTCATGTGTGTCACTGTGCTCCACACTTCCTTCTGTGTGTCACTGTGCTCCTCCCTCCTGTGTGTCACCATTCTCCTTCCTCCCTCCTGTGTGTCACTGTGCTTCTCCCTCTTCTGTGTCACTGTGCTCCTCTCTCCATCTTGTGTGTCACTGTGCTCCTCCCTCCTGTGTGTCACTGTTCTCCTCCCTCCTGTGTGTCACTGTACTTCTCCCTCCCTTCTGGGTGTCACTGTGTTCCTCCTTCACCCCTCTGTGTCAGTGTGATCCTTCCTTCTCTGTGTCACTGTGCTCCTCCCTCCCTTCTGTGTTTCACTGTACTCCTCCCTCCCTCCTGTGTGTCACTGTGCTCATCCCTCCCTCCCTCCTGTGTGTCACTGTGCTCCTCCCTCCCTACTATGTGTCACTGTGCATCTCCCGCCCTCCTGTGTGTCACTGTGCTTCTCCCTCCCTTCTGGGTGTCACTGTGCTCCTCCTTCACCCCTCTGTGTCAGTGTGATCCTTCCTTCTCTTTGTCACTGTGCTCCTCCCTCCCTTCTGTGTTTCACTGTGCTCCTCCCTCCCTCATGTGTATCACTGTGCTTCTCCCTCCCTACTATGTGTCACTGTGCTTCTCCCTCCCTCCTGTGTGTCACTGTGCTCCTCCCTCCCTCTTCTGTGTCACTGTGCTCCTCCCTCCCTCCTGTGTGTCACTGTGCTCCCCTCTCCCTCCTCTGTGTCACTGTGCTTCTCCCTCCTTCCTCTGTGTCACTATGCTCCTCCTTCCCTCCTGTCTGTCACTGTGCTCCTCCCTACCTCATGTGTGTCACTGTGCTCCTACCTACCTCCTGTGTGTCACTGTGCTCCTCCCTCCCTCCTGTGTGTTACTGTGCTCTTCTCTCCTCTGTGTCACTGTGCTCCACCCTCCCTCCTGTGTGTTACTGTGCTCTTCTCTCCTCTGTGTCACTGTGCTCCACCCTCCCTCCTGTGTTTCACTGTGCTCCACCCTCCCTCCTCTGTGTCACTGTGTTCCTCCCTCCCTCCTGTGTGTCACTTTGCTCCTCCCTTCCTCATGTGTGTCACTGTGCTCCTCCCTCCCTCCTGTGTGTTACTGTGCTCTTCTCTCCTCTGTGTCACTGTGCTCCACCCTCCCTCCTGTGTTTCACTGTGCTCCACCCTCCCTCCTCTGTGTCACTGTGTTCCTCCCTCCCTCCTGTGTGTCACTTTGCTCCTCCCTTCCTCATGTGTGTCACTGTGTTCCTCCTTCCCTCCTGTGTGTCATTATGCTCCTCCCTCCTGTGTGTCACTGTGCTCCTCCCTCCCTCCTTTGTTTCACTGTGCTCCTCCCTCCCTCTCTCCTGTGTGTCACTATTCTCCACTCTCCCTCCTGTGTGTCACTGTGCTCCTCCCTACTCTGTGTCACTGTGCTCCTCCCTCCCACATGTGTGTCACTATGCTCTTCCCTTCTGTGTGTTACTGTACTCCTCCCTTTCTCATGTGTGTCATTGTGCTCATCCCTCCTATGTGTCACTGTGCTCCTCCTTCCCTCCTGTCTGTCACTGTGCTTCTCCCTCCCGTGTGTCACTGTGCTCCTCCCTTCTGTCTGTCACTGTGCTCCTCCCTCCCTTCTGTGTGTCACTGTGCTCCTACCTCCCTCCTGTGTGTCACTGTGCTCCTTCCTGTGTGTCACTGTGCTCCTCCCTCCTGTTTGTCACTGTTATTCTCCTTCCCTCCTGTCTGTCACTGTGCTCCTCACTCCTGTGTGTCACTATTATGCTCCCTCCCTCCTGTGTGTCACTGTGCTCCTCCCTCCTGTGTGTCACTGTGCTCCTCCCTCCCTCCTGTGTGTCACTGTGCTCCTCTCTCCCTTCTGTGTGTCACTGTTCTCCTTCCTCCCTCCTGTGTTTCACTGTGCTTCTCCATCCTTCCTGTGTGTCACTGTGATCCTCCCTCCTGTGTGTCAGAGTGCTCCTCCCTCCCTCCTGTGCGTCACTGTTCTCCTCCCTCCCTCCTGTGTGTCACTATGCTCCTTCCTCCGGTGTGTCATTGTACTCCTCCCTCCTCTGTGTTACTGTGCTCCTCCCTCCCTCATGTGTGTCACTGTGCTCCTCCCTCCCTCATGTGTGTCACTGTGCTCCTCCCTCCCTCCTGTGTGTTACTGTACTCCTCCCTCTCTCCTGTGTGTCACTTTGCTACTCCCTCCTCTGTGCCACTGTGATCCTCCCTCCCTCCTGTGTGACACTGTGCTCTTCTCTCCCTCCTCTGTGTCACTGTGCTCCTTCCTCCCTCCTGTATGTCACTGTGCTGCACCCTCCTATGTGTCACTGTGCTCCTCCCTCCCTCATTTGTGTCACTGTGCTCCTTCATTCCTCCTGTGTGTCACTATGCTCTTCCCTCCCTCCTGTGTGTCACTGTGCTCCTCCCTCCCGTGTGTCACTGTGCTCCTCCCTTCTGTCTGTCACTGTGCTCCTCCCTCCCTCCTGTGTGCCACTGTGCTCCTCTCTCCCTTCTGTGTGTCACTGTGCTCCTACCTCCCTCCTGTGTGTCACTGTGCTCCTCCCTCCTTCCTGTGTGTCACTGTGCTCCTCCCTCCTGTTTGTCAGAGTGCTCCACCCTCTCTCCTATGTGTCACTGTTATCCTCCCTCCCTCCTGTGTGTCACTGTGCTCCTCCCTCCTGTGTGTCACTGTGCTCCTCCCTCCCTCCTGTGTGTCACTGTGCTCCTCCCTCCCTTCTGTGTGTCACTGTTCTCCTTCCTCCCTCCTGTGTTTCACTGTGCTCCTCCATCCTTCCTGTGTGTCACTGTGATCCTCCCTCCTGTGTGTCAGAGTGCTCCTCCCTCCTGTGTGTCACTGTTCTCCTCCCTCCCTCCTGTGTGTCACTATGCTCCTTCCTCCTGTGTGTCATTGTGCTCCTCCCTCCTCTGTGTTACTGTGCTCCTCCCTCCCTCATGTGTGTCACTGTGCTCCTCCTTCTTGTGTGTCACTGTACTCCTACCTCCCTCCTGTGTGTTACTGTACTCCTCCCTCTCTCCTGTGTGTCACTTTGCTACTCCCTCCTCTAGGCCACTGTGATCCTCCCTCTTTCCTGTGTGACACTGTGCTCTTCTCTCCCTCCTCTGTGTCACTGTGCTCCTCCCTCCCTCCTGTGTGTCACTGTGCTGCACCCTCCTATGTGTCACTGTGCTCCTCCCTCCCTCATGTGTGTTGCTGTGGTGCTTCATTCCTCCTGTGTGTCACTAAGCTCTTCCCTCCCTCCTGTCTGTCACTGTGCTCCTCCCTCCTGTGTGTCACTGTGCTCCTCTCTTCTGTCTGTCACTGTGCTCTTCCCTCCCTCCTGTGTGTCACTGTGCTCCTCCCTCCCTTCTGTGTGTCACTGTGCTCCTATCTCCCTCCTGTGTGTCACTTTGCTCCTCCCTCCTTCCTGTGTGTCAATGTGCTCCTCCCTCCTGTTTGTCAGAGTGCTCCACCCTCCCTCCTGTGTGTCACTGTTATCCTCCCTCCCTCCTGTGTGTCACTGTGCTCCTCCCTCCTGTGTGTCACTGTGCTCCTCCCTCCTGTGTGCCACTGTGCTCCTCCCTCCCTTCTGTGTCACTGTGATCCTCCCTCCTGTGTGTCAGAGTGCTCCTCCCTCCCTCCTGTGTGTCACTGTTCTCCTCCCTCCCTCCTGTGTGTCACTATGCTCCTTCCTCCTGTGTGTCATTGTGCTCCTCCCTCCTCTGTGTTACTGTGCTCCTCCCTCCCTCATGTGTGTCACTGTGCTCCTCCCTCTTGTGTTTCACTGTGCTCCTCCCTTCCTCCTGTGTGTTACTGTACTCCTCCCTCTCTCCTGTGTGTCACTTTGCTACTCCCTCCTCTGTGCCACTGTGATCCTCCCTCCCTCCTGTGTGACACTGTGCTCTTCTCTCCCTCCTCTGTGTCACTGTGCTCCTCCCTCCCTCCTGTGTGTCACTGTGCTGCACCCTCCTATGTGTCACTGTGCTCCTCCCACCCTCATGTGTGTCACTGTGCTCCTTCATTCCTCCTGTGTGTCACTATGCTCTTCCCTCCCACGTGTGTGTCACTGTGCTCCTCCCTCCCGTGTGTCACTGTGCTCCTCCCTTCTGTCTGTCACTGTGCTCCTACCTCCCTCCTGTGTGTCACTGTGCTCCTACCTCCCTCCTGTGTGTCACTGTGCTCCTCCCTCCTTCCTGTGTGTCACTGTGCTCCTCCCTCCCTCCTGTGTGTCACTGTGCTCCTCCCTCCCTTCTGTGTGTCACTGTTCTCCTTCCTCCCTCCTGTGTTTCACTGTGCTCCTCCATCCTTCCTGTGTGTCACTGTGATCCTCCCTCCTGTGTGTCAGAGTGCTCCTCCCTCCCTCCTGTGTGTCACTGTTCTCCTCCCTCCCTCCTGTGTGTCACTATGCTCCTTCCTCCTGTGTGTCATTGTGCTCCTCCCTCCTCTGTGTTACTGTGCTCCTCTCTCCCTCATGTTTGTCACTGTGCTCCTCCTTCTTGTGTGTCACTGTGCTCCTACCTCCCGTGTGTCACTGTGCTCCTCCCTTCTGTCTGTCACTGTGCTTCTCCCTCCCTCCTGTGTGTCACTGTGCTCCTCCCTCCCTTCTGTGTGTCACTGTGCTCCAACCTCCCGTGTGTCACTGTGCTCCTCCCTTCTGTCTGTCACTGTGCTCCTCCCTCCCTCCTGTGTGTCACGGTGCTCCTCCCTCCCTTCTGTGTGTCACTGTGCTCCTACCTCCCTTCTGTGTGTCACTTTGCTCCTCCCTCCTTCCTGTGTGTCACTGTGCTCCTCCCTCCTGTTTGTCAGAGTGCTCCACCCTCCCTCCTGTGTGTCACTTTTATCCTCCCTCCCTCCTGTGTGTCACTGTGCTCCTCCCTCCTGTGTGTCACTGTGCTCCTCCCAACCTCCTGTGTGTCACTGTGCTCCTCCCTCCCTTCTGTGTGTCACTGTGATCCTCCCTCCTGTGTGTCAGAGTGCTCCTCCCTCCCTCCTGTGTGTCACTGTTCTCCTCCATCCCTCCTGTGTGTCACTATGCTCCTTCCTCCTGTGTGTCATTGTGCTCCTCCCTCCTCTGTGTTACTGTGCTCCTCTCTCCCTCATGTGTGTCACTGTGCTCCTCGCTCTTGTGTGTCACTGTGCTCCTACCTCCCTCCTGTGTGTTACGGTACTCCTCCCACTCTCCTGTGTGTCACTTTGCTACTCCCTCCTCTGTGCCACTGTGATCCTCCCTCCCTCCTGTGTGACACTTTGCTCTTCTCTCCCTCCTGTGTGTCACTGTGCTGCACCCTCCTATGTGTCACTGTGCTCCTCTCTCCCTCATGTGTGTCACTGTGCTCCTCCCTCCCTTCTGTGTGTCACTGTGCTCCTACCTCCCTTCTGTGTGTCACTTTGCTCCTCCCTCCTTCCTGTGTGTCACTGTGCTCCTCCCTCCTGTTTGTCAGAGTGCTCCACCCTCCCTCCTGTGTGTCACTTTTATCCTCCCTCCCTCCTGTGTGTCACTGTGCTCCTCCCTCCTGTGTGTCACTGTGCTCCTCCCAACCTCCTGTGTGTCACTGTGCTCCTCCCTCCCTTCTGTGTGTCACTGTGATCCTCCCTCCTGTGTGTCAGAGTGCTCCTCCCTCCCTCCTGTGTGTCACTGTTCTCCTCCATCCCTCCTGTGTGTCACTATGCTCCTTCCTCCTGTGTGTCATTGTGCTCCTCCCTCCTCTGTGTTACTGTGCTCCTCTCTCCCTCATGTGTGTCACTGTGCTCCTCGCTCTTGTGTGTCACTGTGCTCCTACCTCCCTCCTGTGTGTTACGGTACTCCTCCCTCTCTCCTGTGTGTCACTTTGCTACTCCCTCCTCTGTGCCACTGTGATCCTCCCTCCCTCCTGTGTGACACTTTGCTCTTCTCTCCCTCCTGTGTGTCACTGTGCTGCACCCTCCTATGTGTCACTGTGCTCCTCTCTCCCTCATGTGTGTCACTGTGCTCCTTCATTCCTCCTGTGTGTCACTATACTCTTCCCTCCCTCTTGTGTGTCACTGTGCTCCTCCCTCCCATGTGTCACTGTGCTCCTCCCTTCTGTCTGTCACTGTGCTCCTCCCTCCCTCTTGTGTGTCACTGTGCTCCTCCCTCCCTTCTGTGTGTCACTGTGCTCCTACCTCCTTCCTGTGTGTCACTGTGCTCCTCCCTCCTGTTTGTCAGAGTGCTCAACCCTCCCTCCTGTGTGTCACTGTTATCCTCCCTCCTGTGTGTCACTGTGCTCCTCCCTCCCTCCTGTGTGTCACTGTGCTCCTCCCTCCCTTCTGTGTGTCACTGTTCTCCTCCCTCCCTCCTGTGTTTCACTGTGCTCCTCCCTCTGTGTCACTATGCTCCTCCCTCCTGTATGTCGCTGTGCTCCTCCCTCTGTGTCACTATGCTCTCCCTCCTGTGTGTTACTATGCTCCTCCCTCCTGTGTGTCGCTGTGCTCCTCCCTCTGTGTCACTATGCTCTCCCTCCTGTGTGTCACTAGGCTCCTCCCTCCCTCCTGTGTGTCACTGTACTCCTCCCTCCTGTGTGTCACTGTGCTCTTCCCACCCTCCAGTGTGTCACTGTGCTCCTCCCTCCCTCCTGTGTGTCACTGTGCTCCTCCCTCCCAACTGTGTGTCACTGTGCTCCTCCCTCCCTCCTGTATGTTACTGTACTCCTCTCTCTCTCCTGTGTGTCACTGTGGTCCTCCCTCCTCTGTGCCACTGTGCTCATCCCTCCCTCCTCTGTGTCACTGTGCTCCTCCCTCCTGTGTGTCGCTGTGCTCCTCCCTCCACTGTGTCACTGTGCTTCTCCCTCCTCTGTGTCACTGTGCTTCTCCCTCTTGTGTGTCACTGTGCTACTCCATCCCTCCTCTATGTCACTGTGCTCCTCTCTCCCTACAGTGTGTCACTGTGTTCCTCCCTCATCTGCGTCACTGTGCTCCTCTCTCCCTCCTGTGTGTCGCTGTGCTACTCCATCCTTCCTGTGTGTCACTGTGTTCCTTGCTCCCTCCTGTGTGTCACCATGCTCCTACCCACTACTTCCTGTGTGTCACTGTGTTCCTCCCTCCCTCCTGTATGTCACTGTGCTCTTCCCTCCTATGTGTCACAATGCTCCTCCCTCCTCTGTGTCACTGTGCTCCTCCCTCCCTCATGTGTGTCACTGTGCTCCACACTTCCTTCTGTGTGTCACTGTGCTTCTCCCTCTTCTGTGTCACTGTGCTCCTCCCTCCCTCATGTGTGTCACTGTGCTCCACACTTCCTTCTGTGCGTCACTGTGCTCCTCCCTCCTGTGTGTCACCATTTCCTTCCTCCCTCCTGTGTGTCACTGTGCTTCTCCCTCTTCTGTGTCACTGTGCTCCTCTCTCCATCTTGTGTGTCACTGTGCTCCTCCCTCCTGTGTGTCACTGTGCTCCTCCCTCCTGTGTGTCACTGTGCTTCTCACTCCCTTCTGGGTGTCACTGTGCTCCTCCTTCACCCCTCTGTGTCAGTGTGATCCTTCTTTCTCTGTGTCACTGTGCTCCTCCATCCCTTCTGTGTTTCACTGTACTCCTCCCTCCCTCCCTCCTGTGTGTCACTGTGCTCATCCCTCCCTCTCTCCTGTGTGTCACTGTGCTCCTCCCTCCCTACTATGTGTCACTGTGCATCTCCCGCCCACCTGTATGTCAATGTGCTTCTCCCTCCCTTCTGGGTGTCACTGTGCTTCTCCTTCACCCCTCTGTGTCAGTGTGATCCTTCCTTCTCTTTGTCACTGTGCTCCTCCCTCCCTTCTGTGTTTCACTGTGCTTCTCCCTCCCTCATGTGTATCACTATGCTTCTCCCTCCCTACTATATGTCACTGTGCTTCTACCTCCCTCCTGTGTGTCACTGTGCTCCTCCCTCCCTCCTTTGTGTCACTGTGCTCCTCCCTCCTGTGTGTCACTGTGTTTCTCCTTCCCTCCTGTGTGTCACTGTGCTCTTCCCTCTCTCCTGTTTGTCACTGTGCTCCTCCCTCCTGTGTCACTGTACCACTCCCTCCTGTGTGTCACTGTGCTCCTCCCTCCTGTGTGTAACTGTATTCCTCCCTCCTGTGTGTCACTGTGCTCCTCCCTCTCTCCTGTTTGTCACTGTGCTCCTCCCTCTTGTTTCACTGTACCACTCCCTCCTGTGTGTCACTGTGCTCCTCCCTCCCTCCTGTGTCAGAGTGCTGCTCCCTCCCTCCTGTGTGTCACTGTGCTCCTCCCTCCTGTTTGTCACTGTGCTCTTTCCTTTTCTGTGTTACTGTGCTCCTCCCTCCCTGATGTGTGTCACTTTGCTCCTCCCTCCTGTGTGTCACTGGGCCCCTCCCTCATGTGTGTCACTGTGCTCCTCTCTCCTGTGTGTCACTGTGCTCCTCCCTCCCTCCCTCCTCTGTGTAACTGTGCTCTTTTCTCCCTCCTCTGTGTCACTATGCTCCTCCTTCCCACCTGTGTGTCACTGTGCTTCTCCCTCCTGTGTGCCACTGTGCTCCTCCCTCCTTCATGTGTGTCACTGTGTGCCTCCCTCCCTCCTGTGTGTCACTGTGCTCCTACCTCCCTCATGTGTGTCACTGTGCTCCTCCCTCCATTTGTGTGCCACTGTGCTCTTCCCTCCCTCCTGTGTATCACTGTGCTCCTCCCTCCCTCCTGTGTGTCACTCTGCTCCTCTCTTCTGTGTGCCACTGTGTTCCTACCTCCTGTGTGTCACTATGCTCCTCCCTCCCTGCTGTGTGTCACTGTGCTTCTCCCTCCCTTCTGTGTGTCACTGTGCTCCTCCCTTACCCCTCTGTGTCAGTGTGATCCTTCCTTCTCTGTGTCACTATGCTCCTCCCTCCCTCCTGTGTATCACTGTGCTCCTCCCTCCCTCCTGTGTGTCACTGTGCTCCTCCCTCCCTCCTGTGTGTCACTGTGCTCCTCCCTCCCTTCTGTGTGTCACTGTGCTCCTCCCTCCTGTGTGTCACTGTGCTCCTCCCTCCCTCCTGTGTGTCACTGTGCTC
Organism: Bombina bombina; assembly: GCF_027579735.1. NCBI lineage: Eukaryota > Metazoa > Chordata > Amphibia > Anura > Bombinatoridae > Bombina > Bombina bombina. The sequence goes on along the minus strand of NC_069502.1, from coordinate 1,206,216,437 downwards.
CTCCCTCCTGTGTGTCAGAGTGCTCCTTCCACCCTCCTGTGTGTCACCGTTCTCCCTCCCTACTGTGTGTCACTGTATTCCTCCCTCCTGTGTGTCTCTGTGCTCCTCCCTCCCTCCTGTGTGTCACTGTGTTTCTCCCACCTGTGTGTCACTGTGCTCATCCCTCTGTGTCACAATGTTCCTCCCTTCTGTGTGTCACTGTGCTCCTCCCTCTGTGTCACTATGCTCCTCTCTCCTGTATTACTATGCTCCTACCTCCTGTGTGTCACTGTGCTCCTCCCTCTGTGTCACTATGCTCCTCCCTCCTGTGTGTCGCTGTGCTCCTCCCTCTGTGTCACTATGCTCTCCCTCCTGTGTGTTACTATGCTCCTCCCTCCTAAATCACTGTATCACTCCCTCATGTGTGTCACTGTGCTCCTCCCTCCTGTGTTTCACTGTACTCCTCCCTCCTGTGTGTCTCTGTGCTCCTCCCTCCCTCCTGTGTGTCACTGTGTTTCTCCATCCTTCCTGTGTGTGTGTCATTGTGCTCCTCCCTCCTATGTGCCACTGTGCTCCTCCCTCCCTCCTGTGTGTCACTGTGCTCTTCTCTCCCTCCTGTGTCACTGTACCACTCCCACCTGTATGTCACTGTGCTTCTCCCTCCTGTGTGCCACTGTGCTCCTCCCTCCTTCATGTGTGTCACTGTGTGCCTCCCTCCTTCATGTGTGTCACTGTGTGCCTCCCTCCCTCCTGTGTGTCACTGTGCTCCTCCCTCCCTCATGTGTGTCACTGTGCTCCTCCCTCCCTTTGTGTGCCACTGGGCTCCTCCCTCCCTCCTGTGTGTCACTGTGCTTCACCCTTCTGTGTGCCACTGTGCTCCTCCCTCCTGTGTGTCACTATGCTCCTCCCTCCCTCCTGTGTGTCACTGTGCTCCTCCCTCCTGTGTGTCAGAGTGCTTCTCCCTCCCTCCTGTGTGTCACTGTGCTCCTCCCTCTTGTGTGTCACTGTACTCCTCCCTCCCTCCTGTGTGTCACTGTGCTACTCTCTTCCTCCTGTGTGTCACTGTGCTCCTCCCTCCTGTGTGTCACTGTGCTCCTGCCTCCCTCCCTTGTGTCACTGTGCTCCTCCCTCCCTCCTGTGTGTCACTGTACTTCTCCTTCCCTCCTGTGTGTCACTGTGCTCCTCCCTCTCTCCTGTTTGTCACTGTGCTCCTCCCTCCTGTGTCACTGTACCACTCCCTCCTGTGTGTCACTGTGCTCCTCCCTCCTGTGTGTCACTGTGCTCCTCCCTCCTGTGTGTCACTGTACTCCTCCCTCGCTCCTCTGTGTCACTGTGCTCCTCCCTCTGTGTCACAATGCTCCTACCTTCTGTGTCACTGTGCTGCTCACTCTGTGTCACTATGCTCCTCCTTCCTGTGTTACTATGCTCTTACCTCCTGTGTGTCACTGTGCTCCTCCCTCCTGTGTGTTACTATGCTCCTACCTCCTGTGTGTTACTATGTTCCTCCCTCTGGCCACAATGCTCCTCCCTTCTGTGTGTCACAGTGCTGCTCCCTCTGTGTCACTATGCTACTCCCTCCTGTGTGTTACTATGCTCCTACCTCCTGTGTGTCACAGTGCTCATCCCTCTGTGTCACTATGCTCCTCCCTCCTGTGTGTCGCTGTGCTCCTCCCTCTGTGTCACTATGCTCTCCCTCCTGTGTGTTACTATGCTTCTCCCTCCTGTGTCACTGTACCACTCCCTCCTGTGTGTCACTGTGTGTGTCACTGTGCTCCTCCCTCCTATGTGCCACTGTGCTCCTCCCTCCCTCCTGTGTGTCACTGTGCTCTTCTCTCCCTCCTCTGTGCCACTATGCTCCTCCTTCCCCCCTGTGTGTCACTGTGCTTCTCCCTCCTACATGTGTGTCACTGTGTGCCTCCCTCCCTCCTGTGTGTCACCGTGCTCCTCCCTCCCTCCTGTGTTTCATTGTGCTCCTCCCTCCCTCCTGTGTGTCACTGTGCTCCTCCCTCCCTTATGTGTGCCACTGTGCTCCTCCCTCCCTCCTGTGTGTCACTGTGCTCCTCCCTCCCTCCTGTGTCAGAGTTCTGCTCCCTCCCTCCTGTGTGTCACTGTGCTCCTCCCTCCTGTTTGTCACTGTGCTCTTTCCTTTTCTGTGTTACTGTGCTCTCCCCTCCCTGATGTGTGTCACTTTGCTCCACCCTCCTGTGTGTCACTGTGCTCCTCCCTCCCTCCTGTTTGTCACTGTGCTACTCTCTCCTGTGTGTCACTGTGCTCCACCCTCCCTCCTCTGTGTCACTGTACTCCTCCCTTCTGTGTGTCACTGTGCTTCACCTTTTCTCCTGTGTGTCACTGTGCTTCTCCTTCTCTCATGTGTGTGACTGTGCTCCTCCCTCTCTCCTGTGTGTTACTGTGCTCCTCCCTCCTGTGTCACTGTGCTCCTCCCTCCTGTGTGTCACTGTGCTACTCTCTCCTGTGTATCACTGTGCTCCTCCCTCCCTCATTTGTGTCACTGTGCTCCTCCCTCCTGTGTGTCACTGTGTTTCTCCTTCCCTCCTGTGTGTCACTGTGCTCCTCCATCTCTCCTGTTTGTCACTGTGCTCCTCCCTCTGTGTCACTATGCTCTCCCTCCTTTGTGTTACTATGCTTCTCCCTCCTGTGTCACTGTACCACACCCTCCTGTGTGTCACTGTGCTCCTCCCTCCTGTGTGTCACTGTGCTCCTCCCTCCTATGTGCCACTGTGCTCCTCCCTCCCTCCTGTGTGTCACTGTTCTCTTCTCTCCCTCCTCTGTGCCACTATGCTCCTCATTCCCCCCTGTGTGTCACTGTGCTTCTCCCTCCTACATGTGTGTCACTGTGTGCCTCCCTCCCTCCTGTGTGTCACTGTGCTCCTCCCTCCCTCCTGTGTTTCACTGTGCTCCTCCCTCCCTCCTGTGTTTCACTGTGCTCCTCCCTCCCTCCTGTGTTTCACTGTGCTCCTCCCTCCCTCCTGTGTGTCACTGTGCTCCTCCCTCCCTTCTGTTTGCCACTGTGCTCCTCCCTCCCTCCTGTGTGTCACTGTGCTCCTCCCTCCCTCCTGTGTCAGAGTGCTGCTCCCTCCCTCCTGTGTGTCACTGTGCTCCTCCCTCCTGTTTGTCACTGTGCTCTTTCCTTTTTCTGTGTTACTGTGCTCCTTCCTCCCTGATGTGTGTCACTTTGCTCCTCCCTCCTGTGTGTCACTGTGCTCCTCCCTCCCTCCTGTGTGTCACTGTGCTACTCTCTCCTGTGTGTCACTGTGCTCCTCCCTCCCTCCTCTGTGTCACTGTACTCCTCCCTCCTGTGTGTCACTGTGCTTCACCTTTTCTCCTGTGTGTCACTGTGCTTCTCCTTCTCTCCTGTGTGTGACTGTGCTCCTCCCTCTCTCCTGTGTGTCACTGTGCTCCTCCCTCCTGTGTCTCTGTGCTCCTCCCTCTTGTGAGTCACTGTGCTCCTCCCTCCCTCCTGTGTGTCACTGTGCTACTCTCTCCTGTGTGTCACTGTGCTCCTCCCTCCCTCCTTTGTGTCACTGTGCTCCTCCCTCCTGTGTGTCACTGTGTTTCTCCTTCCCTCCTGTGTGTCACTGTGCTCTTCCCTCTCTCCTGTTTGTCACTGTGCTCCTCCCTCCTGTGTCGCTGTACCACTCCCTCCTGTGTGTCACTGTGCTCCTCCCTCCTGTGTGTAACTGTATTCCTCCCTCCTGTGTGTCACTGTGCTCCTCCCTCTCTCCTGTTTGTCACTGTGCTCCTCCCTCTTGTTTCACTGTACCACTCCCTCCTGTGTGTCACTGTGCTCCTCCCTCCCTCCTGTGTCAGAGTGCTGCTCCCTCCCTCCTGTGTGTCACTGTGCTCCTCCCTCCTGTTTGTCACTGTGCTCTTTCCTTTTCTGTGTTACTGTGCTCCTCCCTCCCTGATGTGTGTCACTTTGCTCCTCCCTCCTGTGTGTCACTGTGCCCCTCCCTCCTGTGTGTCACTGTGCTCCTCTCTCCTGTGTGTCACTGTGCTCCTCCCTCCCTCCCTCCTCTGTGTCACTGTACTCCTCCCTCCTGTGTGTCACTGTGCTTCACCTTTTCTCCTGTGTGTCACTGTGCTTCTCCTTCTCTCCTGTGTGTGACTGTGCTCCTCTTTCCCTCCTTTGTTTCACTGTGCTCCTCCCTCCTGTGTGTCACTGTGTTTCTTCTTCCCTCCTGTGTGTCACTGTGCTCCTCCCTCTCTCCTGTTTGTCAATGTGCTCCTCCCTATTTGTCACTACGCTCCTCCCTCCTGTGTGTCGCTGTGCTCCTCCCTCTGCGTCAGTATGCTATCCCTCCTGTGTGTTACTATGCTTCTCTCTCCTGTGTCACTGTACCACTCCCTCCTGTGTGTCACTGTGCTCCCCCCTCATGTGTGTCACTGTGCTCCTCCCTCCTATGTGCCACTGTGCTCCTCCCTCCCTCCTGTGTGTCACTGTGCTCTTCTCTCCCTCCTCTGTGCCACTATGCTCCTCCTTCCCCCCTGTGTGTCACTGTGCTTCTCCCTCCTACATGTGTGTCATTGTGTGCCTCCCTCCCTCCTGTGTGTCACTGTGCTCATCCCTCCCTCCTGTGTTTCACTGTGCTCCTCACTCCCTACTGTGTGTCACTGTGCTCATACCTCCCTTCTGTGTGCCACTGTGCTCCTCCCTCCCTCCTGTGTGTCACTGTGCTCCTCCCTCCCTCCTGTGTGTCACTGTGCTCCTCCCTCCCTCCTGTGTGTCACTGTGCTCCTCCCTCCCTCCTGTGTGTCAATGTGCTCCTCCCTCCTGTTTGTCACTGTGCTCCTCCCTCCTGTTTGTCACTGTGCTCTTTCCTTTTCTGTGTTACTGTGCTCCTCCCTCCCTGATGTGTGTCACTTTGCTCCTCCCTCCTGTGTGTCACTGTGCTCCTCCCTCCCTCCTCTGTGTCACTGTACTCATCCCTCCTATGTGTCACTGTGCTTCACATTTTCTCCTGTTTGTCACTGTGCTCTTTCCTTTTCTGTGTTACTGTGCTCCTCCCTCCCTGATGTGTGTCACTTTGCTCCTCCCTCCTGTGTGTCACTGTGCTCCTCCCTCCCTCCTCTGTGTCACTGTACTCACCCCTCCTATGTGTCACTGTGCTTCACCTTTTCTCCTGTGTGTCACTGTGCTTCTCCTTCTCTCCTGTGTGTTACTGTGCTCCTTCCCTCTCTCCTGTGTGTCACTGTGCTCCTCCCTCCTGTGTCACTGTGCTCCTCCCTCCTGTGTCACTGTGCTCCTCCCTCCCTCCTGTGTGTCACTGTGCTACTCTCTCCTGTGTGTCACTGTGCTCCTCCCTCCTTTGTGTCACTGTGCTCCTCCCTCCTGTATGTCACTGTGTTTCTCCTTCCCTCCTGTGTGTCACTGTGCTCCTCCCTCTCTCCTGTTTGTCAATGTGCTCCTCCCTCCTGTGTCACTGTAACACTCCCTCCTGTGTGTCACTGTGCTCCTTCCTCCTGTGTGTAACTGTATTCCTCCCTCCTGTGTGTCACTGTGCTCCTCCCTCTCTCCTGTTTGTCACTGTGCTCCTGCCTCTTGTTTCACTGTACCACTCCCTCCTGTGTGTCACTGTGCTCCTCCCTCCTGTGTGTAACTGTACTCCTCCCTCCTGTGTGTCTCTGTACTCCTCCTTCCCTCCTGCGTGTCACTGTGTTTCTCCCATATGTGTGTCACTGTGCTCCTCCCTCTGTGTCACAATGCTCCTCCCTTCTGTGTGTCATTGTGATCCTCCCTCTGTGTCACTATGCTCCTCCCTCCTGTGTGTTACTATGCTCCTACCTCCTGTGTGTCACTGTGCTCCTCCCTCTGTGTCACTATGCTCCTCCCTCCTGTGTTTTGCTGTGCTCCTCCCTCAGTGTCACTATGCTCTCCCTCCTGTGTGTTACTATGCTCCTCCCTCCTGTGTTACTGTACCACTCCCTCCTGTGTGTCACTGTGCTCCTCCCTCCTGTGTGTCACTGTTCTCCTCCCTTCTGTGTGTCTCTGTGCTCCTCCCTCCCTCCTGTGTGTCACTATACTCCTCCCTACTGTGTGTCTCTGTGCTCCTCCCTCCCTCCTGTGTGTCACTGTGCTCCTCCCTCTGTGTCACAATGCTCCTCCCTTCTGTGTGTCACTATGCTCCTCCCTCCTCTGTGTCACTGTGTTCCTCCCTCTGTGTCACTATGCTCTCCCTCCTGTGTGTCACTTTGTTCCTCCCTTCTGTGTGTTACTATGCTCCTCCCTCCTGTATGTTACTATGCTCCTCCCTCTCACATGTGTGTCACTGTGCTTCCCCCTTCTTTTTGTCACTTTGCTCCTCCCTCTGTGTCACTATGCTCCTCCCTTCTGTGTGTCACTATGCTCCTCCCTCCTGTGTGTCACTGTGATCCTCCCTCCCTCCTGTGTGTCACTGTGCTCCTCCCTTCCTCCTGTGTCAGAGTGCTGCTCCCTCCCTCCTGTGTGTCACTGTGCTCCTCCCTCCTGTTTGTGACTGTGCTCTTTCCTTTTCTGTGTTACTGTGCTCCTCCCTCCCTGATATGTGTCACTGTGCTCCTCCCTCCTGTGTGTCACTGTGCTCCTCCCTCCCTCCTGTGTGTCACTGTGCTACTCTCTCATGTGTGTCACTGTGCGCCTCCCTCCCTCTTCTGTGTCACTGTGCTCCTCCCTCCTGTGTGTCACTGTGCTTCACCTTTTCTCCTGTGTGTCACTGTGCTTCACTTTTTCTCCTGTGTGTGACTGTGCTCCTCCCTCTCTGCTGTGTGTCACTGTGCTCCTCCCTCCTGTGTCACTGTGCTTCTCCCTCCTGTGTGTCACTGTGCTCCTCCCTCCCTCCTGTGTGTCACTGTGCTACTCTCTCCTGTGTGTCACTGTGCTCCTCCCTCCCTCCTTTGTGTCTTTGTACTCCTCCCTCCTGTGTGTCACTATGTTTCTCCTTCCTTCCTGTGTGTCACTGTGCTCCTCCCTCTCTCCTGTGTGTCACTGTGCTCCTTGCTCCAGTGTCACTGTACCACTCCCTCCTGTGTGTCACTGTGCTCCTCCCTCCTGTGTGTAACTGTACTCCTCCCTCCTGTGTGTCACTGTGCTCTTCCCTCTCTCCTGTTTGTCACTGTGCTCCTCCCTCCTGTTTCACTGTACCACTCCCTCCTGTGTGTCACTGTGCTCCTCCCTCCTGTGTGTAACTGTACTCCTCCCTCCTGTGTGTCTCTGTGCTCCTCCCTCCCTCCCTTGTGTCACTGTGTTTCTCCCATCTGTGTGTCACTGTGCTCCTCCCTGTGCCACAATGCTCCCTCTGTGTCACTATGCTCCTCCCTCCTGTGTTTTACTATGCTCCTACCTCCTGTGTGTCACTGTGGTCCTCCCTCTGTGTCACTATACTCCTTCCACCTGTGTGTTGCTGTGCTCCTCCCTCTGTGTCACTATGCTCTCCCTCCTGTGTGTTACTATGCTCCTCCCTCCTGTGTTACTGTACCACTCCCTCCTGTGTGTCACTGTGCTCCTCCCTCCTGTGTGTCACTGTACTCCTCCCTTCTGGGTGTCTCTGTGCTCCTCCCTCCCTCCTGTGTGTCATTGTACTCCTCCCTCTATGTCACAATGCTCCTCCCTTCTGTGTGTCACTATGCTCCTCCCTCCTTTGTGTCACTGTGCTCCTCCCTCTGTGTCACTATGCTCCTCCCTCTGTGTCACTATGCTCTCCCTCCTGTGTGTCACTTTACTCCTCCCTTCTGTGTGTTATTATGCTCCTCCCTCCTGTATGTTACTATGCTCCTCCCTCTCACATGTGTGTCACTGTGCTTCCCCCTACTTTGTGTCACTTTGCTCTTCCCTCTGTGTCACTATGCTCCTCCCTCCTGTGTGTCACTGTGCTCTTTCCTTCTTTGTGTTACTGTGCTCCTCCCTCCCTGATGTGTGTCACTGTGCTCCTCCCTCCTGTGTGTCACTGTGCTCCTCCGTCCCTCCTGTGTGTCACTGTGCTACTCTCTCCTGTGTGTCACTGTGCTCCTCCCTCCCTCCTCTGTGTCACTGTGCTCCTTCCTCCTGTGTGTCACTGTGCTTCACTTTCCCTCCTGTGTGTCACTGTGCTTCTCCTTCTCTCCTGTGTGTGACTGTGCGCCTCCCTCTCTCCTGTGTGTCACTGTGCTCCTCCCTCCTGTGTGTCACTGTGCTCCTCCCTCCCTCCTGTGTGTCACTGTGCTACTCTCTCCTGCGTGTCACTGTGCTCCTCACTCCCTTCTCTGTGTCTTTGTGCTCCTCCCTCTTGTGTGTCACTGTGCTTCTCCCTCCCTCCTGTGAGTCACTGTGCTTCTCCTTCCCTCCTGTGTGTCACTGTGCTCCTCCCTACATCCTCTGTGTCACTGTGCTCCTCCCTCCCGTGTGTCAATGTGCTTCAGCTTCCCTCCTGTGTGTTGCTGTGCTCCTCCCTCTGTGTCACTATGCTCTCCCTCCTGTGTGTTACTATGCTCCTCCCTCCTGTGTTACTGTACCACTCCCTCCTGTGTGTCACTGTGCTCCTCCCTCCTGTGTGTCACTGTACTCCTCCCTTCTGGGTGTCTCTGTGCTCCTCCCTCCCTCCTGTGTGTCATTGTACTCCTCCCTCTATGTCACAATGCTCCTCCCTTCTGTGTGTCACTATGCTCCTCCCTCCTTTGTGTCACTGTGCTCCTCCCTCTGTGTCACTATGCTCCTCCCTCTGTGTCACTATGCTCTCCCTCCTGTGTGTCACTTTACTCCTCCCTTCTGTGTGTTATTATGCTCCTCCCTCCTGTATGTTACTATGCTCCTCCCTCTCACATGTGTGTCACTGTGCTTCCCCCTACTTTGTGTCACTTTGCTCTTCCCTCTGTGTCACTATGCTCCTCCCTCCTGTGTGTCACTGTGCTCTTTCCTTCTTTGTGTTACTGTGCTCCTCCCTCCCTGATGTGTGTCACTGTGCTCCTCCCTCCTGTGTGTCACTGTGCTCCTCCGTCCCTCCTGTGTGTCACTGTGCTACTCTCTCCTGTGTGTCACTGTGCTCCTCCCTCCCTCCTCTGTGTCACTGTGCTCCTTCCTCCTGTGTGTCACTGTGCTTCACTTTCCCTCCTGTGTGTCACTGTGCTTCTCCTTCTCTCCTGTGTGTGACTGTGCGCCTCCCTCTCTCCTGTGTGTCACTGTGCTCCTCCCTCCTGTGTGTCACTGTGCTCCTCCCTCCCTCCTGTGTGTCACTGTGCTACTCTCTCCTGCGTGTCACTGTGCTCCTCACTCCCTTCTCTGTGTCTTTGTGCTCCTCCCTCTTGTGTGTCACTGTGCTTCTCCGTCCCTCCTGTGAGTCACTGTGCTTCTCCTTCCCTCCTGTGTGTCACTGTGCTCCTCCCTACATCCTCTGTGTCACTGTGCTCCTCCCTCCCGTGTGTCAATGTGCTTCAGCTTCCCTCCTGTGTGTCACTGTGCTTCTCCTTCTCTCCTGTGTGTGACTGTGCTCCTCCCTCTCTCCTGTGTGTTACTGTTCTCCTCCCTCCTGTGTGTCACTGGTCTCCTCCCTCCCTCCTGTGTGTCACTGTGCTACTCTCTCCTGTGTGTCACTGTGCTCCTCACTCCCTCCTCTGTGTCTTTGTGCTCCTACCTCGTGTGTGTCACTGTGCTTCTCCTTCCCTCCTGTGTGTCACTGTGCTCCTCCCTCTCTCCTGTTTGTCACTGTGCTCCTCCCTCCTGTGTCACTGTACCACTCCCTCCTGTGTGTCAATGTGCTCCTCCCTCCTGTGTGTCACTGTACTCCTCCCTCCTGTGTGTCTCTGTGCTCCTCCCTCCCTCCTGTGTGTAACTGTGTTTCTCCCATCTGTGTGTCACTGTGCTCCTCCCTCTGTATCACAATGCTCCTCCCTTCTGCGTGTCACTGTGCTCCTCCCTCTGTGTCACTATGCTCCTCCCTCCTGTGTGTTACTATGCTCCTACCTCCTGTGTGTCACTGTGCTCCTCCCTCTGTGTCACTATGCTCCTCCCTCCTGTGTATTGCTGTGCTCCTCCTTCTGTGTCACTATGCTCTCCCTCCTGTGTGTAACTATGCTCCTCCCTCCTGTGTCACTGTACCACTCCCTCCTGTGTGTCACTGTGCTCCTCCCTCCTGTGTGTCACTGTACTCCTCCCTTTTGTGTGTCTCTGTGCTCCTCCCTCCCTCCTGTGTGTCACTGTACTCCTCCCTTCTGTGTGTCTCTGTGTTCCTCCCTCCCTCCTGTGTGTCACTGTGCTCCTCCCTCTGTGTCACAATGCTCCTCCCTTCTGTGTGTCACTATGCTCCTCCCTCCTTTGTGTCACTGTGCTCCTCCCTCTTTGTCACTATGCTCCTCCCTCCTCTGTGTCACTGTGCTCCTCCCTCTGTGTCACTATGCTCTCCCTCCTGTGTGTCACTTTGCTCCTCCCTTCTGTGTGTTACTATGCTCCTTCCTCCTGTATGTTACTATGATCCTCCCTCTCACATGTGTGTCACTGTGCTTCCCCTTCCTTTGTGTCACTTTGCTCCTCCCTCTTTTTCACTATGTCCCTCCCTCCTGTGTGTCACTGTGCTCCTCCCTCCTGTTTGTTACTATGCTCCTCATTCCCACCTGTGTGTCACTATGCTTCTCCCTACCCTGTGTCACTGTACTCTCCCTCCCTCTTGTGTGTCACTATGCCCCTCCCTCCTTTGTGTCACTATGCTCCTCCCTCTAGTGTGTTACTGTACTCTCCCTCTATCCTGTTTGTCATTGTACTCTCCATCCCTCCTGTTTGTCACTATACCCCTCCATTCTTTGTGTCACTATGCTCCTCCCTCATGTGTCACTGTACTCTCCCTCTATCCTGTGTCACTGTACTCTCCCTCCTTCCTTTGTGTCACTATGTCCTCCCTACAGTGTGTCACTGTACTCTCCCTCCATCCTGTGTTACTGTACTCTCCCTCTATCCTGTGTGTCTCTATACTCTCCCTCCCTCCTGTGTGTCACTATGCCCCTACCTCCTGTGTGTCACTATGCTCCTCCCTCCTGTGTTTCACTATGCTCCTCTCTCTAGTGTGTAACTATGCTCCTCCCTCCTGTGTGTGACTGTACTCTCCCTCCCGCCTGTATGTCACTATGCTCCTTCCTCCTGTATGTCATTGTACTCTCCCTCTCTCATGTGTTTCACTGTACTCTCCCTTCTGTGTGTCCCTGTACTCTCCCTCCCTCCTGTGTGTCACTGTGCTCCACCCTCCCAACTGTAGTTTGTGTGCATATGTTCTAATGGGAGTGTGTTGTAATACTGTGTTGCTGTGTTTGTGTGTATGAGTACCAGTTGGTATACGTGTGTGAGTTTGTGTTTGTGTGTATGAGTACTAGTGGGTATATGTGTGTGAGTTTGTGTTTGTGTGTATGAGTACCAGTAGGTATACGTGTGTGACTTTGTGTGTATGAGTACCAGTGGGTATATGTGTGTGTTTGTGTTTGTGTGTATAAGTGCCCATGGGTATACGTGTGTGAGTTTGTGTTTGTGTGTATGAGTGCCAGTGGGTATAGGTGTGTGAGTTTGTGTTTGTGTGTATGAGTACCAGTGGGTATACGTGTGAGTTTCTGTTTGTGTGTATGAGTACTAGTGGGTATATGTGTGTGAGTTTGTGTTTGTGTGAATGAGTACCAGTGGATATACATGTGTGAATTTGTGTTTGTGTGTATGTGTTTCAGTGGGTATACGTGTGTGAGTTTGTGTTTGTGTGTATGAGTACCAGTTGGTATATGTGTGTGAGTTTGTGTTTGTGTGTATGAGTGCCAGTGGGTATAAATGTGTGAGTTTGTGTTTGTGTGTATGAGTACTAGTGGGTATACATGTGTGAGTTTGTGTGTATGAGTACTAGTGGGTATACGTGTGTGAGTTTGCATTTGTGTGTATGAGTACTAGTGGGTATACGTGTGTGAGTTTGTGTTTGTGTGTATGAGTACTAGTGGGTATACATGTGTGAGTTTGTGTTTGTGTGTATGAGTACTAGTGGGTATACGTGTGTGAGTTTGTGTTTGTGTGTATGAGTACCAGTGGGTATACATGTGTGAGTTTGTGTTTGTGTGTATGAGTACCAATGGGTATACATGTGTGAATTTGTGTTTGTGTGTATGAGTACCAGTGGGTATACGTGTGTGAGTTTGTGTTTGTGTGTATGAGTACCAGTGGGTATACGTGTGTGAGTATGTGTTTGTGTGTATGAGTACCAGTGGGTATACGTGTGTGAGTTTGTGTTTGTGTGTATGAATACCAGTGGGTATACATGTGTGAATTTGTGTTTGTGTGTATGAGTACCAGTGGGTATATGTGTGTGAGTTTCTGTTTGTGTGTATGAGTACCAGTGGGTATACGTGTGTGTTTGTGTGTATGAGTACCAGTGGGTATATGTGTGTGTTTGTGTTTGTGTTTGTGTGTATGAGTGCCAGTGGGTATACGTGTGAGTTTGTGTTTGTGTGTATGAGTACAAGTGGGTATACATGTGTGAATTTGTGTTTGTGTGTATGAGTACCAGTGGGTATACGTGTGTGAGTTTCTGTTTGTGTGTATGAGTACTAGTGGGTATATGTGTGTGAGTTTGTGTTTTTGTGAATGAGTACCAGTGGGTATACATGTGTGAATTTGTGTTTGTGTGTATGTGTTTCAGTGGGTATACGTGTGTGAGTTTGTGTTTGTGTGTATGAGTACCAGTGGGTATACATGTGTGAGTTTGTGTGTATGAGTACTAGTGGGTATACGTGTGTGAGTTTGTATTTGTGTGTATGAGTACTAGTGGGTATACGTGTGTGAGTTTGTGTTTGTGTGTATGAGTACTAGTGGGTATACATGTGTGAGTTTGTGTTTGTGTGTATGAGTACTAGTGGGTAAACGTGTGTGAGTTTGTGTTTGTGTGTATGAGTACCAGTGGGTATACATGTGTGAGTTTGTGTTTGTGTGTATGAGTACCAATGGGTATACATGTGTGAATTTGTGTTTGTGTGTATGTGTTTCAGTGGGTATACTTGTGTGAGTTTGTGTTTGTGTGTATGAGTACCAGTGGGTATACGTGTGTGAGTTTGTGTGTGTTTCAGTGTTTTGTGTGCATGAGATAGTTTATATATGTAGTCAGATGTGATGTGTGACTGCTTTTGTTGACTATATTCTGTTCTTTAATTAAAAGCTGAAGTTATATGTGTAATTATTGTAAATATCCTGTGGTTCGCACCCTATTGCGATACACTGTGTGCAACTGTGTTACCAGAGATATAACCGTATGTAACCCACATTCTAATTATCTTCTCATTTCACTGAACTCTTTATGGTGCATAAATATGTCATCTTGTTCCAATTGTTCCCCAGACAAACATGTTCCGGGCACACAGCTCGTCAATCACTTGTCCTACAACTGTTTTGTTGCGGGATTTGTAATCATCTTAATTGTCCCACTATACTATGGACCCAATGATCTAAACTTTGCCAGATCAGATGTGTTTTTTTCTCTTGCAGGAGCTGCCCTGGTGGAATTATCGTAAAAAAAGGTCAGTACCTGTGAGTGGCGAGATGTCCCTTATGGGAAGTAATGAAGCTCTCTGGAAAGAGGCACTTTGCACCATGGAGCGAAGATAGCAGTGAGCAGGGTGCACACTTTAAAAAGTAAATCCTGCAGGCAATATAAATCACATTATGCTTCTTTCAGCGTATAGCACCTTCCAATCGCCTATATTTTATTATGCATGTGTTTGTCTATTTGGGTTATGAGTATTTTGAGTGCTTTGAGGAAATTTCAGCACCTTTTAGTTTGAGAGAAAAAACTGTGAGATCTGTAGTGTGAAAATCTTTACCGACAGGGGTCAAGTTGGATGGAAATGCATGGGAACGAAGTTCCTGCTCTATTTTTGCAGGAGGAAATAAGTTTCCCCTGGAAAGAGAACAGAAATGCTTCAATAAACACTGCTGCTGCTGCTGGTGGGAGGAACTGGAACACAGTCTGGTTAGAGGGATAGTGAGATCCTCTAGTAATGGGCAGTAACTGTTCCTACAATACACTAAATACAAGCCTGTCAGCGGCCCTGCTGTGTGATCACTCTGCACTGTGTGTAACACATGGTTCTTACATTTCTGTGTGGCTTGCTCTGGGGTTATTTAGCTCCCTTCAGCAGAAATAGGACTAGTGCATCTTAAGTGGGTGAGACTCTGTGAAAGAGGAGGATTCTCAGGCCCAACTGCAACCATTCAAACCTTTATTGGATTTAATTTGCTTTCATTAGCCCAAGTCTATTGATTATATACATATAAATACAGTGGGGCCTATTTATTAAAGGTCTTGCGGACCTGATCCGACAGTGCGGATCAGGTCCGCAAGACCTCGCTGAATGCGGAGAGCAATACGCTCTCCGCATTTAACATTGCACCACCAGCTCACAAGAGCTGCTGGTGCCACCATGCCCCTGCTGACTCGCGCCAGCGATTGGGTTTATTTTCTGCAATTCCTGTCTGCCTGCTCAGAGCAGGTGGACAGGGTTATGGAGCAGCGGTCTTGTGTTTCTGGCGAGTCAGAAGTCTCGCCAGAAACACGGGCCCACAAGCTCCGTACAGAGCTTGATAAATGGGCCCCAGTGTGTGTATGTGTTTATATAAAACAATATTAATTGTGAGGGGGGTGGAAGCTTGGTGAGTTCCCAAACTTTTTTTTGTAGGACTTGACCCCTGTTTACAGAATTACGCTGGGATTAGAGACTATTTCATATACGCCCATGTTCAGCCCATTTTACGAAAAAACAATCACACTTTGTATTTTGTATGAATTTCTGTGTGTTTTTTGCGCATCCAGTGTCATTAAATTACGTTTTTTTTTGCTGTGCATATTTAAAACGATTTATTCTCATATAAATTACATACAAACAGTGTTACTAATTTTTCCTGCATATTTTTGATTGATTGGTTCAATTATTTGTTTTATTTAAAATAGTATTTTCATTGTGCACTTTTAAAATGTCTGCATCTCCTCCCTATACGAAAATACAGTATGCGCCCCTTAACAAGACAGCTGTTTTACCTTTTAATCATTTCACCAGGGAAATAGAAGTACTGCAGAGTATTCTTTAATAATATCGCCAACCCAGAGACCTTTAGATCTGCAGGTCCTTAATGTCACAGCTTTCTGTATCTCTGGCTCTCTGAATTTACCAATCTAATGCTGGTTACAACTTCCTCTTGCAGTGTATTATGTTCTGTGCTTAAAGGGCCATCATAATGACAAAAAATAACTTGCTCTAATTCATTATAGCAAGTAATTTTAACACTAACCATGGCCCCTTTTTGGGGGGTTAAACACATAATTAAAGTACTGTTTGTGATCCGAAGATGATCTACAGCAGAAAACTAACCAAATCTGTATATATACCTGTATATAGCAGGGAAATTTACTATAGCTGCTAATGGAAGGAACATCCACTATAGATTTTAATGGCAGGTACACCCACTATAGATGCTAATGGCAGGAACACTATTTATAGATGTTAATGGCAGGAACACTCAGTATAGATGTTAATGGCAGGAACACCATTTACAGATGTTAATGGCAGGAACACTCAGTATAGATGTTAATTACAGGAACATCCACAATAGATGCTAATGGCAGGAACACCATTTAAAGATGTTAATTGCAGGAACACCTACTATAGTTATAATGACAGGAACACCCTCTATAGATGTAAAAGGAAGGAACACCCTCTATAGATACTAATTGCAGGAACACCCTCTATAGATACTAATTGCAGGAACACCCTCTATAGATGTAAAAGGAAGGAACACCCTCTATAGATACTAATTGCAGGAACACCCTCTATAGATACTAATTGCAGGAACACCCTCTATAGATACTAATTGCAGGAACACCCTCTATAGATACTAATTACAGGAACACCCTCTATAGATGTAAAAGGAAGTAACACCCTCTATAGATACTAATTTCAGGAACACCCTCTATAGATTCTAATTGCAGGAACACCCTCTATAGATGTAAAAGGAAGGAACACCCTCTATAGATACTAATTGCAGGAACACCCTCTATAGATACTAATTGCAGGAACACCCTCTATAGATACTAATTACAGGAACACCCTCTATAGATGTTAATGGTAGGAACACCTACTACAGTGATAATGAGAGGAACACCCTCTATAGATACTAATTGCAGGAACACCCTCTATAGATGTAAAAGGAAGGAACACCCTCTATAGATACTAATTACAGGAACACCCTCTATAGATGTTAATGGTAGGAACACCCTCTATAGATACTAATTACAGGAACACCCTCTATAGATACTAATTACAGGAACACCCTCTATAGATACTAATTACAGGAACACCCTCTATAGACACTAATTGCAGGAACACCCTCTATAGATACTAATTACAGGAACACCCTCTATAGACACTAATTGCAGGAACACCCTCTATAGATACTAATTGCAGGAACACCCTCTATAGATACTAATTACAGGAACACCCTCTATAGATACTAATTGCAGGAACACCCTCTATAGATACTAATTACAGGAACACCCTCTATAGATGTTAATGGTAGGAACACCCTCTATAGATACTAATTGCAGGAACACCTTCTATAGATGTTAATGGCAGGAACACCCACGATAGATGCTAATTGCAGGAACACCCTCTATAGATACTTATTACAGGAACACCCTCTATAGATGTTAATGGTAGGAACACCCTCTATAGATACTAATTGCAGGAACACCCTCTATAGATGCTAATAGTAGGAACACCCTCTATAGATACTAATTACAGGAACACCCTCTATAGATACTAATTGCAGGAACACCCTCTATAGATACTAATTACAGGAACACTCTCTATAGACACTAATTGCAGGAACACCCTCTATAGATACTAATTGCAGGAAGACCCTCTATAGATACTAATTACAGGAACACCCTCTATAGATACTAATTACAGGAACACCCTCTATAGATACTAATTGCAGGAACACCCTCTATAGATACTAATTACAGGAACACCCTCTATAGATACTAATTGCAGGAACACCCTCTATAGATACTAATTACAGGAACACTCTCTATAGACACTAATTGCAGGAACACCCTCTATAGATACTAATTGCAGGAACACCCTCTATAGATACTAATTACAGGAACACCCTCTATAGATACTAATTGCAGGAACACTCTCTATAGATACTAATTACAGGAACACCCTCTATAGATACTAATTGCAGGAACACCCTCTATAGATACTAATTACAGGAACACCCTCTATAGATACTAATTGCAGGAACACCCTCTATAGATACTAATTACAGGAACACCCTCTATAGATGTTAATGGTAGGAACACCCTCTATAGATACTAATTTCAGGAACACCCTCTATAGATGTTAATGGTAGGAACACCCTCTATAGATACTAATTACAGGAACACCCTCTATAGATGTTAATGGTAGGAACACCCTCTATAGATACTAATTTCAGGAACGCCCTCTATAGATACTAATTACAGGAACACCCTCTATAGATGTTAATGGTAGGAACACCCTCTATAGATACTAATTTCAGGAACACCCTCTATAGATACTAATTTCAGGAACGCCCTCTATAGATACTAATTTCAGGAACGCCCTCTATAGATACTAATTACAGGAACACCCTCTATAGATGTTAATGGTAGGAACACCCTCTATAGATACTAATTACAGGAACACCCTCTATAGATGTTAATGGTAGGAACACCTACTATAGTGATAATGAGAGGAACAGCCACTATATATTTTAATCACAGAATCCCAATGAAGGTGCTAATGGTTGAAACAGCCATTAACCAATCTTTGGAAAATACAGGTGAAACGTGCTCAATGGATTTAAAAAAAAAAAAAAAACACCTTAGCCTACAAATCAGCCTCACATGTGTCTATAAATCTTGCTCTTTGACTGACAAGGACAACCTATTGCTGTGTTCTTTTTGGACTCCATTATGCTGATCTTATACAAACTTTAAATCAACACTAGTTTGTTATCATTCTGTAATTTCTTGTTGCTCTTTTCTTCTGATACAATAATTTAATACTTTTGTTCTGTATTGATATTGAATACGTTTTCTGATGGTATCTTATGGTCTCATTGACTTTTCTGTTCCAGAAACAGAGCCTGAAATACAATGATTTTCTGCTAAAAATATCTCTGCAGAAGCAGATGAGCAGCCTTACGTAACAAACACTTGTGAAGTGCGGCTAGGTCTTTAAGACAGGCATCTCATTAATATAAATGAGTACTGCATCTCGCTGCACAGATAGTTTAGCAGAATGTGCACCATATGGGCTAGAAAAGACTAATTATATATGTAAAACCAACTAAGCAAAACAATAATAATACTATGGGGAACCTTACTGAGCAATATTTAACGACTTCCCTGCAGTGGGGAGAGGCAACACCTGCAGATAAAAGATAATTAAGTTTTTCTTGTATTAATAATTAATTGTCATTAATTAATACTATTGTTATTGCTGGTGTCAAATCATTCATCAGTAAGATCTCTTGCTCACTGCTTAGTATGATGAATGCAGGATTCGCGTGTAGGTGCAATTTCTGGGATTTAATTAAACAGGAACATGATAGCTTTATGTTTTAAATACCAAACACCAAGCTAGTCTGCTAGAAAGTATTTCCCTGAGATACCGATGTAGTGGAACAGTGTATGACACTATGGGCTAGATTATAACTGGAACACAAACGGGTTTGCAAAGGTTTTCACGATCGTTTGTGCTCTGTTTAAATTGCGCTCATATTACAAGTTGAGCAAAATAGCGATTGTGCTAGGTAGCGCAATCACAATTTACGCTAGAATCTTTACCACAATCTTAGAGCTGTGGTTAACTATTTTCCGAAAATAAAAAATGTCGTAAAAACATCAAAAATACATTAAAAAGTACACTTACAATAACACTGTCTAATAACAATTATTTAAAAATATATTGCACACAAAATATATAAGGGCTCAAAGATATGAGATCTCAGGTGTTAGAGAAAAAGGCTGCAAAGGACTTTAACATTGAGATAGATACATATAGATATCTAAAAAGTATATGAATGTGTGTATATATACAGTAGACCGTATCTCACAAAAGTGAGTACACCCCTCACATTTCTGTAAATATTTTATTATATCTTTTCATGTGACAACACTGAAGAAATGACACTTTGCTACAATGTAAAGTAGTGAGCGTACAGCCTGTATAACATATAACAGTGTAAATTTGCTGTCCCCTCAAAATAACTCAACCCACAGCCATTACTGTCTAAACCGTTGGCAACGAAAGTGAGTACACCCCTAAGAGGAAATGTCCTAATTGCCATTTTCCCTCCCTGGTGTCATGTGGCTCGTTAGTGTTACAAGGTCTCAGGTGTGAATGGCAAAGAACTCTCTGAAGATCCGAAAAAAGAATTGTTGCTCTACATTAAGATTGCCTAGGCTAGTGTTTTTCAACCAGTGTGCCGTGAGAGATCCTCAGGTGTGCTGCGGCAGACTGACAAAGTGTGACATTTTTTAAATTTTGATTGTTTTTTATTCTGGGCCGTTTTTTTTTATTTTGGGTGAGATGATGACTGAGGGTAACTGCACAGCGGCAGCTCGCCTCCCCAACCCATGTTCACACTTGGAAGGAACCCCCACCCACCACAAGACGTGACTAGTACTGGCTCTACACGCAGCACCACGCAACACTTAGTTTGTAGGAGGCATGGCATGACAGCACAGTGTGTGTATGTGTATATATAATTGTTTTATGACGGAAACATTCCGTCATATGTCCTTAAGAGGTTAATGTAAAAAAGTGTGCCACGGCAAAAAAAAGCTTGAAAATCACTGGCCTAGTCTATAAGCAGAATGCCAAGACCCTGAAACTGAGCTGCAGCACGGTGGGCAAGACCATACAGCGGTTTCACAGGACTGGTTGCACTCGCCATGGTCGACCAAAGAATTTGAGTGCACATACTCAGCATCATATCCAGAGGTTGTCTTTGGGAAATAGACGTATGAGTGCTGCCAGCATTGCTACAGAGGTTGAAGGGGGGGGGGGGTCAGCCTGTCAGTGCTCAGACCATACCCCGCACACTGCATTAAGGAAGCCTCTTCCAAAGATGATGCACAAGAAAGCAGACAAGCAGACTAGGGACATGAATTACTGGAACCATATCCTGTGGTCCAATGAGAAAGATAAACTAATTTGGTTCAGATGGTGTCAAGCGTGTGTTGCGGCAACCAGGTGAGGAGTACAAAGACAAGTGTGTCTTGTCTACAGGAAACAATGAATCTGCAGATACAGAAACAGTGGAGCGCAAAGAGAAGGGACACAGGACGATCTAAGAGCAGATTAAAAAGTTTTCCACTTTATTATTTATTATTATAAAACAGATAAAAAGATGTGCACTTACAAGAAGTACCCTCAAGCATATGAGGTATGTCACAGCATAATACAGATATCCACAGCGTGATGAGAATTCCCAGAGTGTCTTGTACTGCTGAAAACAAAGTCTCTTTTTTCCCCTTTGTACACAAAGTATATCTAAATCCTCCTACAGCGGGTTACAGGGTTTTTCTTTATCTGATAAATGCCACCCGTGAGGCTAAACCCAAACCCTTTATTAATGAGGTCTGTGTCAAGGAGAAAACTAGCTCCTCCATAGCTTGAAAAGCTAGTTTTCTCCTTTTTAATCTGCACTTAGATCGTCATGTGTCCCTTCTCTTTGCCCTTCACTGTATCTGCAGATTCATTGTTTCCTGTTGCCTGACTCACGGAGATGACACCAGTGTTTGAAAGGGAGCTGCATGGTGGACACAGAAGATTGTGGATACCATATTTAAGGAAATAATAAGTATTTGTTCTTTACACAGACTTTCTAAGAGATCACATAGTGTATATCCTCTTTGGAATGGACATTTTATTTAATTCATCATTAGTATTATTTTTTATATAGATAGATAAAGTGTCAACAGATTACACTGACTATTATTTTAGCTGTTGGTATTGATTATGTTATGCTATCATTATATATGTTATGCTTGATGTGGCGCTGCCTTGATATTGTGTTATAGCAATAATTGTTACGTGTCTTGCCTACAGTCAAGCATCGTGGTGGGAGTGTCATGTTCTGGGCCTGCATGAGTGATGCTTCACTGGGGAGACAGTTCATTGAAGGAACCATGAATGCTAACATGTACTGTGACATACTGAAGCAGAGCATGATCCCCTCCCTTCTGAGACTGGGCTGCAGGGCAGTATTCCAACATAACGACCCCATACACACCTCCAAGATGACCACTGCCTTGTTAAAGAAGCTGAGGGTAAAGGTGATGGACTGGCCAAGCATGTCTCCATACCTAAACCCTATTGAGCATCTGTTGGGCATTCTCAAATGGAAGGTGGGGGAGCGCAAGGTCTCTAACCTCCACCAGCTCTGTGATGTCATTATGGAGGAGTGGAAGAGGACTCCAGTGGCAACCTGTGAAGCTCTGGTGAACTCCATGCCTAAGAGGGTTAAGGCAGTGCTGGAAAATAATGGCGGCCACACAAAATATTGACGCTTTGGGCCCAATTTGGACATTTCCACTTGTGTGGTGTACTCACTTGTGTTGTTAAAGGTTTAGACAATAATGGCTGTGTGTTGAGTTATTTTGAGGGGACAGCAAATTTACACTGTTATACAGGCTGTACACTCACTACTTTACATTGTAGCAAAGTGTCATTTCTTCAGTGTTGTCCCATGAAAAGAAATAATAAAATATTTACAAAAATGTGAGGGGTGTACTCTTTTTTATGAGATACTGTCTATATATATCTATATGTGTGTGTGTCTGTATATGTATAAATATGTAATGTATTTATATGTGTATTGGGCCACCATCAGGGGGTGACAGGGGTGACTAGGGTTGCCACCTCAGCCATGTTTTTCTGGACACTTATGAGTTACACATGCTGCAGGGTCTGCATGCAGTGACATGTATTGTGTGTTCTGGACAGCAATATTCATAGTCCTCCCTGCACACCCTGCAGCATGTGTAACTTATAAGTGTTCTGTAGTTTAAGGGATGGGTGGCAACCCTAGGGTTGACTACAGTCAGGGGCCCAGAACCAGAAGGGCCCGCCGGGCCCTGACTGACAAACAGCTGTTGCTGGCTATGAAGGTACTTATTATGGCTGGCCTGGGGTTGGACAAGTCATTCCTGCTTTTTTAAAACATTTGCAGGACTTTTTTAAACAAGGGAAGTTGGTCCCGTCCCGGCTGCTGCATCAGGATGACATTATCAGATACGTCCAATCCCACCCATCCACCCATCACCCATCCACCCACCCGGGCCCAGCCTAACCAATTTCCACTGCTGCAGACTCACTCAGTCATTCAAAGCAGGGCCAGGCACTTGATTGGTAAGGGGGTGGGCACACTAAGGGGCAGAAGAAATATAGTGCAGGAAACTTACACCAAACTGGAGGGAGTCAGGAGGAGGGATGCTTGTTGACTGCTGGCTGATGCACCACAAATTGTCTAAAGTTAGGTAAAGGTCAGCCTGGCCCTATTACTATTATATTATTTAGGCTTAGGGGTGCCTGTAAAGTTTGAGAGGGTGCTGGACTAGCGGTTGCCAGTGTTAAAGATTTTAATAGGAGAGGTGAGGTGAGCAGAGCAGCCTTCAGAAACTGTGTTATTACTTTTTGCCCCATCCCTCTGCTCACGAACAGAAGCATCATCACATGGGAGTGGGAAGAGTTGTGTGTAGGTGTAACCTCTCCCAGACAATTGGTGTGCAGAGTTCTGGAGCAGCATCTGGCAGTAGCAGATTGGGATTGTGGGACTGACACAGACATGCAGGGAATACATTTGCATTCAGTCGGTAAGAAGGGGAGGAACTGTGCTCAGTAATTCAGGGGCAGCCAAAGACGTATCTGTGGGGATGTACAATGTGATTAGCCACGCTCTAACAGCAGCTTAAAAAGTGTGTAAAAAAATTGGCACAGACTTTAGCCCCTCTATGCAAAAGCTGGGGTAAGTGCACCTTTTTTAAGCTGCCGTTAGACTGTGGCTAATCACACTGTACATTCCCCACAGATAAGTCTTTTGGCTTCTTATCACTTTGCTCTCGTTTGCCAGCCCCCCACAATCAAATGAACAATGTGCAGTGCCAGTGAAATTCTAACATTTCCAGGACTCCAACAACTCTATACTATTTGCTGATCCCGATTTTAGAAAGCCCTGCACTGCTTGTGATTCCTCCCTTTAACCACTCCATAGCAAGTATGTCATACTGTGCAGGATGTTTTGCCCTGTTTTCCTGCCTTTTATCCTTCCCTGCTGTGGCTTGTTCAACTCCGGCAGGGCAGGCTGTCAAACTGGATCTCTAACAGACTACGAGTTTTGCGTTATGAGTAAAATAGCAGCATCATGGGTTATAACGCTGCTTTTTTCACTACCGCTGCTATTACGAGTCTTGTAGGTACAGCTGTACCGCAAACTTGTTTGGCCTTAATGCAAAATAACTTACGCAATTTGCGTAAAGTCTTTTTTCAATGGGACTTCCATAGCGCCAATATTACAAGCTTTTTCTGGGAGGCCAAAAAGTGAGCGGTACAGCCTATCCCGCAAGATTCGTAAGGCATTCTAAAGTCAGTAGTTATGAGTTTTACACT
Source organism: Bombina bombina (assembly GCF_027579735.1). Classification (NCBI taxonomy): domain Eukaryota; kingdom Metazoa; phylum Chordata; class Amphibia; order Anura; family Bombinatoridae; genus Bombina; species Bombina bombina. The sequence continues at coordinate 1,206,192,785 of NC_069502.1, read as the reverse complement.
ACAAAGCTGTAACTTAAGAGTTAAAAAGTACACTAACACCCATAAACTACCTATTAACCCCTAAACCGATTCCCTCCTGCATCGCAAACACTATAATAAAATTATTAACCCCTAATCTTCCGCTCCGGACATCGCCGCCACTATAATAAACATATTAACCCCTAAACCGCTGTACTCCCGCATCACAAACACTAGTTAAATATTATTAACCCCTAATCTGCTGCCCCTAACATTGCCGCCACCTACCTACATTTATTAACCCCTAATCTTCCACCCCCCAACATCGCCGCCACTATACTAAAGTTATAAATCCCTAAACCTAAGTCTAATCCTAACCCTAACACCCCCTAACTTAAATATAATTAAAATAAATCTAAATAAAACCTACTATTAATAAGTAAATAATTCCTATTTAAAACCAAATACTTACCTGTAAAATAAACCCTAAGCTAGATACAATATAACTAATAGTTACATTTATCTAGCTTAGGGTTTATTTTTATTTTACAGGCAAGTTTGTATTTATTTTAACTAGGTATAATAGTTACTGAATAGTTATTAAATGTTTAATAACTACCTAGTTAAAATATATACAAATTTGCCTGTAAAATAAAACCTAACCTGAGTTACACTAACACCTAACATTACACTACAATTAAATAAATTAAATTAATTAAATACAATTACCTAAATTACAAAAAAAAAACCCACTAAATTACATAAAATAAAAAAAGAAATGATCAGATATTTAAAAAAATTACATCTAATCTAATAGCCCTATCAAAATAAAAAAGCCCCCCCCAAAATAAAAAAAACCCTAGCCTACAATAAACTACAAATAGCCCTTAAAGGGGCCTTTTGCAGGGCATTGCCCCAAAGAAATCAGCTCTTTAACCTATACAAAAAATACAAACAGCCCCCCCAACAGTAAAACCTACCACCCACACAACCAAACCCCCAAATAAAAACCTAACTAAAAAAACAAAGCTCCCCATTGCCTTTAAACGGGCATTTTGATGGGCATTGCCCTTAAAAGGGCATTTAGCTCTTTTTCAATTGCCCAAAGCCTAATCTAAAACTAAAACCCACCCAATAACACTAACCCCTGAAGATTCACTTACAGTTTTGAAGAGCCGACATCCATCCTTAACGAAGCCGGGAGAAGTGCTCAGCCAAGGGGAAAGAAGTCCTCAACGAAGCCGGAAAAAGTCTGCATCCAAGCCGGCAGAAGTGGTCCTCCAGACGGGCAGAAGTCTTCATCCAGACGGCATCTTCTATCTTCATCCATCCGGCGCGGAGTGGGTCCATCTTCAAGACATCCAGCATGGAGCATCCTCTTCTTCCGACGACTAAAGACAAATGAAGGTTCCTTTAAATGACATCATCCAAGATGGCGTCCCTTTAATTCTGATTGGCTGAGAGAATTCTATCAGCCAATCGGAATTAAAGGTGAAAAAATCCTATTGGCTGATTGGATCAGCCAATAGGATTGAGCTTCAATCCTATTGGCTGATTGGATCAGCCAATAGGATTGAGCTTGCATTCTATTGGCTGATAATAGTAGGTTTTATTTAGATTTATTTTAATTATATTTAAGTTAGGGGGTGTTAAGGTTAGGGTTAGACTTAGGTTTAGGGGTTTAAAACTTTAGTATAGTTGGCGGCAATGTTAGGGGCGGCAGATTAAGGGTTAATAATATTTAACTAGAGTTTGTGAAGCGGGAGTGCAGCGGTTTAGTGGTTAATATGTTTATTATAGTGGAGGCGATGTCCGGAGTGGCAGATTAGGGGTTAATAAATGTAGGTAGGTTGCAACGACATTGGGTGCGGGAGATTAGGGGTTAATAAGTATAATGTAGGTGTCAGCGATGTTGGGGGCAGCAGATTAGGGGTTAATAAGTATAATGTAGGTGTTGTCAATGTCGGGGGTGGCAGATTAGGGGTTAATAAGTATAATGTAGGTGTCGGCGATGTTGGGGACAGCAGATTAGGGGTTAATAAGTATAATGTAGGTGGCGGCGATGTCGGGGGCGGCAGATTAGGGGATAATAAGTATAATGTAGGTGTCGGAGATGTCGGGGCAGCAGATTAGGGGTTAATAAGTGTAAGATTAGGGGTGTTTAGACTCGGGTTCATGTTAGGGTGTTAGGTGTAAACATAAATTTAGTTTCCTCATAGGAATCAATGGGGCTGCGTTACGGAGCTTTACACTGCTTTATTGCAGGTGTTAGACTTTTTCTCAGCCGGCTCTCCCCATTGATGTCTATGGGGAAATCGTGCACAAGCACATAAAACCAGCTCACCACTGACTTAAGCAGCGCTGGTATTGGAGTGCGGTATGGAGCTGAATTTTGCTCGACGCTCACTTCTTGCCTAATAACGCTGGGTTTCTGAAAACCTGTAGTACCAGCGCTGTAGGGAAGTAAGTGGTGACAATAATGTGCAAGTTAGTACCGCACCCCTCATAATGCAAAACTCAAAATCTAGTCGTTAATTAGGTAGGGTTTTTTTTTCTTTTTAATAAAAGAAATAGCATATACTAGGACTGGAGACTCTGTCTAGGATATGCTGTGCCATTTTACACACACATATATACATATACAAACAGGATTTTATGTGATAAGAGAGGACATGCAAACCTTTCTCACTTAAATAAACATAACAAGAGTTTTTTGCCTGTGTATTTGTCTCCCTGCCTCTGTGTGTGTCTCCCTGCCTCTGTATGTTTGTGTGTGTGTCTCCCTGCCTGTGTGTCTGTGTCTCCTGCCTCTGTGTGTATGTGTGTCTCCCTGCCTCTGTGTGTCTCCCTGCCTCTGTGTATGTGTGTGTGTCTCCCTGCCTCTTTGTATGTGTGTGTCTCCCTGCCTCTGTGTATGTGTGTGTGTCTCCCTGCCTCTGTGTATGTGTGTGTCTCCCTGCCTCTGTGTATGTGTTTATGTCTCCCTGCCTCTGTATGTGTGTGTGTGTGTCTCCCTGCCTGTGTGTATGTGTGTGTGTGTCTCCCTGCCTCTGTGTGTCTCCCTGCCTCTGTGTATGTGTGTGTGTCTCCCTGCCTCTGTATGTTTGTGTGTGTGTCTCCCTGCCTTTGTGTCTGTGTCTCCCTGCCTCTGTGTGTATGTGTGTCTCCCTGCCTCTGTTGTCTCCCTGCCTCTGTGTATGCCTCTGTGTGTGTGTCTTCCTGCCTCTGTGTGTCTTCTTGCCTCTGTGTGTGTGTCTTCCTGCCTCTCTGTGTGTGTGTGTGTCTTCTTGCCTCTGTGTGGCTTGTGTGTCTTCCTGCTTCTGTGTATGTGTCTTCCCTGCTTCTGTGTGTGTGTCTTCCTGCCTCTGTGTGTGTGTGTCTTCCTGTCTCTGTGCACTTTCTTGCCTCTGTGTGTGTCTTCCTGCCTCTGTGTGTGTCTTCCTGTCTCTGTGCACCTTCTTGCCTCTGTGTGTGTCTTCCTGCCTCTGTGTGTGTGTGTCTTCCTGCCTCTGTGTGTGTGTTTTCCTGCCCTGTGTGTGTGTGTTTTCCTGCCTCTGTGTGTGTGTGTCATCCTGCCTCTGTGTCTGTGTGTGTGTGTGTCTTCCTGCCTCTGTGCGTCTTCCTGCCTCTGTGTGTGTGTCTTCCTGCCTCTGTATGTGTGTGTCTTCCTGCCTCTGTGTGTGTGTGTCTTCCTGCCTCTGTGTGTGTGTGTCTTCCTGCCTCTCTGTGTGTATTCCTGCCTCTGTGTGTGTGGGTGTGTCTTCCTGCCTATGTGTGTGTGTGTCTTCCTGCCTCTGTGTGTGTGTGTCCTCCTGCCTCTGTGTGTGTGTGTCTTCCTGCCTCTGTGTGTGTGTGTCTTCCTGCCTCTGTGTGTGTGTTTTCCTGCCTCTGTGTGTGTGTCTTCCTGCCTCTGTGTGTCTCCCTGTCTCTGTGTATGCCTTTGTGTGTGTGTCTCCCTGCCTTTGTGTATGCCTCTGTATGTGTGTGTGTCTTCTTGCCTCTGTGTGTGTGTGTGTCTTCCTGCACCTTTGTGTGTCATCCTGCCTCTGTGTGTGTGTGTCTTCCTGCCTCTGTGTGTTTGTGTGTCTTCCTGCCTCTGTGTGTGTGTGCGTGTCTTCCTGCCTCTGTGTGCGTGTCTTCCTGCTTCTGTGTGTGTGTGTCTTCCTGCTTTTGTGTGTGTGTGTCTTCCAGCCTCTGTGTGTGTGTCTTCTTGCCTCTGTGCGTCTTCTTGCCTCTGTGTGTGTGTGTCTTCCTGCCTCTGTGTGTGTCTGTCTTCCTGTCTCTGTGTGTGTGTCTTCCTGTCTCTGTGTGTGTGTGTCTTCCTGCCTCTGTGTGTGTCTGTCTTCCTGTCTCTGTGCGTGTGTGTCTTACTGCCTCTGTGTGTGTGTCTTCCTGCCTCTGTGTGTGTGTGTCTTCCTGCCTCTGTGTGTGTGTCTTCCTGCCTCTGTGTGTGTGTCTTCCTGTCTCTGTGTGTGTGTGTGTCTTCCTGTCTGTGTGTGTTTGTCTTCCTGCCTCTGTGTGTTTGTCTTCCTGCCTCTGTGTGGGTGCTTGTCTTCCTGCCTCTGTGTGTTTGTGTGTCTTCCTGCTTCTGTGTGTGTCTTCCTGCCTCTGCGTGTTTCTCTTCCTGCCTCTGTGTGTGTCTGTTGGTGTTGGCGATGTTGGGGACAGCAGATTAGGGGTTAATAAGTATAATGTAGGTGGCGGCGATGTCGGGGGCGGCAGATTAGGGGTTAATAAGTATAATGTAGGTGTCGGAGATGTCGGGGGCAGCAGATTAGGGGTTAATAAGTGTAAGATTAGGGGTGTTTAGACTCGGGTTCATGTTAGGGTGTTAGGTGTAAACATAAATTTAGTTTCCTCATAGGAATCAATGGGGCTGCGTTACGGAGCTTTACACTGCTTTATTGCAGGTGTTAGACTTTTTTTTCATCCGGCTCTCCCCATTGATATCTATGGGGAAATCGTGCATGAGCACATAAAACCAGCTCACCACTGACTTAAGCAGCGCTGGTATTGGAGTGCGGTATGGAGCTCAATTTTGCTCTACGCTCACTTCTTGCCTAATAACGCTGGGTTTCTGAAAACCTGTAATACCAGCACTGTAGGGAAGTGTGTGTGTCTTCCTGCCTCTGTGTGTGTGTTTTCCTGCCCTGTGTGTGTGTGTTTTCCTGCCTCTGTGTGTGTGTGTCATCCTGCCTCTGTGTCTGTGTGTGTGTGTGTCTTCCTGCCTCTGTGCGTCTTCCTGCCTCTGTGTGTGTGTCTTCCTGCCTCTGTATGTGTGTGTCTTCCTGCCTCTGTGTGTGTGTGTCTTCCTGCCTCTGTGTGTGTGTGTCTTCCTGCCTCTCTGTGTGTATTCCTGCCTCTGTGTGTGTGGGTGTGTCTTCCTGCCTATGTGTGTGTGTGTCTTCCTGCCTCTGTGTGTGTGTGTCCTCCTGCCTCTGTGTGTGTGTGTCTTCCTGCCTCTGTGTGTGTGTGTCTTCCTGCCTCTGTGTGTGTGTTTTCCTGCCTCTGTGTGTGTGTCTTCCTGCCTCTGTGTGTCTCCCTGTCTCTGTGTATGCCTTTGTGTGTGTGTCTCCCTGCCTTTGTGTATGCCTCTGTATGTGTGTGTGTCTTCTTGCCTCTGTGTGTGTGTGTGTCTTCCTGCACCTTTGTGTGTCATCCTGCCTCTGTGTGTGTGTGTCTTCCTGCCTCTGTGTGTTTGTGTGTCTTCCTGCCTCTGTGTGTGTGTGCGTGTCTTCCTGCCTCTGTGTGCGTGTCTTCCTGCTTCTGTGTGTGTGTGTCTTCCTGCTTTTGTGTGTGTGTGTCTTCCAGCCTCTGTGTGTGTGTCTTCTTGCCTCTGTGCGTCTTCTTGCCTCTGTGTGTGTGTCTTCCTGCCTCTGTGTGTGTCTGTCTTCCTGTCTCTGTGTGTGTGTCTTCCTGTCTCTGTGTGTGTGTGTCTTCCTGCCTCTGTGTGTGTCTGTCTTCCTGTCTCTGTGCGTGTGTGTCTTACTGCCTCTGTGTGTGTGTCTTCCTGCCTCTGTGTGTGTGTGTCTTCCTGCCTCTGTGTGTGTGTCTTCCTGCCTCTGTGTGTGTGTCTTCCTGTCTCTGTGTGTGTGTGTGTCTTCCTGTCTGTGTGTGTTTGTCTTCCTGCCTCTGTGTGTTTGTCTTCCTGCCTCTGTGTGGGTGCTTGTCTTCCTGCCTCTGTGTGTTTGTGTGTCTTCCTGCTTCTGTGTGTGTCTTCCTGCCTCTGCGTGTTTCTCTTCCTGCCTCTGTGTGTGTCTGTTGGTGTTGGCGATGTTGGGGACAGCAGATTAGGGGTTAATAAGTATAATGTAGGTGGCGGCGATGTCGGGGGCGGCAGATTAGGGGTTAATAAGTATAATGTAGGTGTCGGAGATGTCGGGGCAGCAGATTAGGGGTTAATAAGTGTAAGATTAGGGGTGTTTAGACTCGGGTTCATGTTAGGGTGTTAGGTGTAAACATAAATTTAGTTTCCTCATAGGAATCAATGGGGCTGCGTTACGGAGCTTTACACTGCTTTATTGCAGGTGTTAGACTTTTTCTCAGCCGGCTCTCCCCATTGATGTCTATGGGGAAATCGTGCACGAGCACATAAAACCAGCTCACCACTGACTTAAGCAGCGCTGGTATTGGAGTGCGGTATGGAGCTGAATTTTGTTCGACGCTCACTTCTTGCCTAATAACGCTGGGTTTCTGAAAACCTGTAATACCAGCACTGTAGGGAAGTGAGCGGTGACAATAACGTGCAAGTTAGTACTGCACCCCTCATAATGCAAAACTCAAAATCTAGTCGTTAATTAGGTAGGGAGTTTTTTCTTTTTAATAAAACAAATAACATATACTAGGACTGGAGACTCTGTCCAGGATAATATGCTGTGCCATTTTACACACACACACACACACACACACACACACACACACACACACACACACACACACACACACACACACACACACATATATATACAAACAGGATTTTATGTGATAAGAGAGGACATGCAAACCTTTCTCACTTAAATAAACATAACAAGAGTTTTTGCCTGTGTATTTGTCTCCCTGCCTCTGTGTGTATGTGTGTCTCCCTGCCTCTGTGTGTATGTGTGTCTCCCTGCCTCTGTGTGTCTCCCTGCCTCTGTGTATGTGTGTGTGTGTCTCCCTGCCTGTGTGTGTCTCCCTGCCTCTGTATGTGTGTGTGTGTGTGTCTCCCTGCCTGTGTGTATGTGTGTGTGTGTGTGTGTGTCTCCCTGCCTCTGTGTGTCTACCTGCCTCTGTGTATGTGTGTGTGTCTCCCTGCCTCTGTATGTTTGTGTGTGTGTCTCCCTGCCTTTGTGTCTGTGTCTCCCTGCCTCTGTGTGTATGTGTGTCTCCCTGCCTCTGTTGTCTCCCTGCCTCTGTGTATGCCTCTGTGTGTGTGTGTGTGTGTCTTCCTGCCTCTGTGTGTCTTCTTGCCTCTGTGTGTGTGTGTCTTCCTGCCTCTGTGTGTGTGTCTTCCTGCCTCTGTGTGTGTGTCTTCCTGTCTCTGTGTGTGTGTGTGTCTTCCTGTCTGTGTGTGTTTGTCTTCCTGCCTCTGTGTGTTTGTCTTCCTGCCTCTGTGTGGGTGCTTGTCTTCCTGCCTCTGTGTGTTTGTGTGTCTTCCTGCTTCTGTGTGTGTCTTCCTGCCTCTGCGTGTGTCTCTTCCTGCCTCTGCGTGTGTCTCTTCCTGCCTCTGTGTGTGTCTGTTGGTGTCGGCGATGTTGGGGACAGCAGATTAGGGGTTAATAAGAATAATGTAGGTGGCGGCGATGTCGGGGGCGTCAGATTAGGGGTTAATAAGTATAATGTAGGTGTCGGAGATGTCGGGGCAGCAGATTAGGGGTTAATAAGTGTAAGATTAGGGGTGTTTAGACTCGGGTTCATGTTAGGGTGTTAGGTGTAAACATAAATTTAGTTTCCTCATAGGAATCAATGGGGCTGCGTTACGGAGCTTTACACTGCTTTATTGCAGGTGTTAGACTTTTTCTCAGCCGGCTCTCCCCATTGATGTCTATGGGGAAATCGTGCACGAGCACATAAAACCAGCTCACCACTGACATAAGCAGCGCTGGTATTGGAGTGCGGTATGGAGCTGAATTTTGCTCGACGCTCACTTCTTGCCTAATAACGTTGGGTTTCTGAAAACCTGTAATACCAGCACTGTAGGGAAGTGAGCGGTGACAATAACGTGCAAGTTAGTACTGCACCCCTCATAATGCAAAACTCAAAATCTAGTCGTTAATTAGGTAGGGAGTTTTTTCTTTTTAATAAAACAAATAACATATACTAGGACTGGAGACTCTGTCCAGGATAATATGCTGTGCCATTTTACACACACACACACACACACACACACACACACACACACACACACACACACACACACACACACACACATATATATATATATATACAAACAGGATTTTATGTGATAAGAGAGGACATGCAAACCTTTCTCACTTAAATAAACATAACAAGAGTTTTTTGCCTGTGTATTTGTCTCCCTGCCTCTGTGTGTATGTGTGTCTCCCTGCCTCTGTGTGTATGTGTGTCTCCCTGCCTCTGTGTGTCTCTCTGCCTCTGTGTATGTGTGTGTGTGTCTCCCTGCCTGTGTGTGTCTCCCTGCCTCTGTATGTGTGTGTGTGTGTGTGTGTCTCCCTGCCTGTGTGTATGTGTGTGTGTGTCTCCCTGCCTCTGTGTGTCTACCTGCCTCTGTGTATGTGTGTGTGTCTCCCTGCCTCTGTATGTTTGTGTGTGTGTCTCCCTGCCTTTGTGTCTGTGTCTCCCTGCCTCTGTGTGTATGTGTGTCTCCCTGCCTCTGTTGTCTCCCTGCCTCTGTGTATGCCTCTGTGTGTGTGTGTGTGTCTTCCTGCCTCTGTGTGTCTTCTTGCCTCTGTGTGTGTGTGTCTTCCTGCCTCTGTGTGTGTGTCTTCCTGCCTCTGTGTGTGTGTGTCTTATTGCCTCTGTGTGGCTTGTGTGTCTTCCTGCCTCTGTGTTTGTGTGTGTGTCTTCCTGCCTCTGTGCACCTTCTTGCCTCTGTGTGTGTGTCTTCATGCCTCTGTGTGTGTGTCTTCCGGCCTCTGTGTGTGTATCTTCCTGCCTCTGTGTGTGTGTGTCATCCTGCCTCTGTGTCTGTGTGTGTCTTCCTGCCTCTGTGTGTGTGTCTTCCTGCCTCTGTGTGTGTATTCTTGCCTCTGTGTGTGTGTGTCTTTCTGCCTCTGTGTGTGTTTCTTCCTGACTCTGTGTGTGTGTCTTCCTGCCTCTGTGTGTGTGTTTTTCTGCCTCTGTGTGTGTGTCTTCCTGCCTCTGTGTGTGTGTCTTCCTGTCTCTGTGTGTGCCTTTGTGTGTTTGTGTGTCTCCCTGCCTTTGTGTATGCCTCTGTGTGTGTGTGTGTGTGTGTGTCTTCCTCTGTGTGTCTTCTTGCCTCTGTGTGTGTGTGTCTTCCTGCCTTTGTGTGTCTTCCTGCCTCTGTGTGTGTGTGTCTTCCTGTCTCTCTGTGTGTGTGTCTTCCGGCCTCTGTGTGTGTGTGTCTTCCAGCCTCTGTGTGTGTGTGTGTGTGTCTTCTTGCCTCTGTGCGTCTTCTTAACTCTGTGTGTGTGTGTTCCTGCCTTTGTGTGTGTGTCTTCCAGCCTCTGTGTGTGTGTGTCTTCTTGCCTCTGTGCGTCTTCTTGCCTCTGTGTGTGTGTTCCTGCCTTTGTGTGTGTGTCTTCCAGCCTCTGTGTGTGTGTGTCTTCTTGCCTCTGTGTGTGTCTTACTGCCTCTGTGTGTGTGTCTTCCTGCCTCTGTGTGTGTGTCTTCCTGCCTTTGTGTGTGTGTCTTCCTGTGTGTGTGTGTGTCTTCCTGCCTCTGTGTGTGTGTGCGTGTCTTCCTGCCTCTGTGTGTTTGTGTGTCTTCCTGCTTCTGTGTGTGTGTGTCTTCCTGCCTCTGTGTGTGTCTCTTCCTGCCTCTGTGTGTGTCTGTCTTCCTGCCTCTGTGTGTGTGTGTCTTCCTGTCTCTGTGTGTGTGTCTTTCTGCCTCTGTGTGTCTTCCTGCCTCTGTGTGTGTGTGTGTTTTCCTGCCTCTGTGTGTGTGTCTTCCTGCCTCTGTGTGTGTGTGTCTTCCTGCCTCTGTGTGTGTGTGTGTGTGTGTCTCCCTGCCTCTGTGTGTGTTTCTTCCTGTCTCTCTGTGTGTGTGTGTCTTCCTGCCTCTGTGTGTGTGTGTCTTCCTGCCTCTGTGTGTGTGTGTCTTCCTGCCTCTGTGTGTGTGTCTTCCTGCCTCTGTGTGTGTCTCTACCTGCCTCTGTGTGTGTCTGTCTTCCTGCCTCTGTGTGTGTGTCTTCCTGCCTCTGTGTGTGTGTGTCTTATTGCCTCTGTGTGGCTTGTGTGTCTTTCTGCTTCTGTGTGTGTGTCTTCCTGCCTCTGTGTTTGTGTGTGTGTCTTCCTGCCTCTGTGCACCTTCTTGCCTCTGTGTGTGTGTCTTCATGCCTCTGTGTGTGTGTCTTCCGGCCTCTGTGTGTGTATCTTCCTGCCTCTGTGTGTGTGTGTCATCCTGCCTCTGTGTCTGTGTGTGTCTTCCTGCCTCTGTGTGTGTGTCTTCCTGCCTCTGTGTGTGTATTCCTGCCTCTGTGTGTGTGTGTCTTTCTGCCTCTGTGTGTGTTTCTTCCTGACTCTGTGTGTGTGTCTTCCTGCCTCTGTGTGTGTGTGTCTTCCTGCCTCTGTGTGTGTGTCTTCCTGCCTCTGTGTGTGTGTCTTCCTGTCTCTGTGTGTGCCTTTGTGTGTTTGTGTGTCTCCCTGCCTTTGTGTATGCCTCTGTGTGTGTGTGTGTGTGTCTTCCTCTGTGTGTCTTCTTGCCTCTGTGTGTGTGTGTCTTCCTGCCTTTGTGTGTCTTCCTGCCTCTGTGTGTGTGTGTCTTCCTGTCTCTCTGTGTGTGTGTCTTCCGGCCTCTGTGTGTGTGTGTCTTCCAGCCTCTGTGTGTGTGTGTGTGTGTCTTCTTGCCTCTGTGCGTCTTCTTGCCTCTGTGTGTGTGTGTTCCTGCCTTTGTGTGTGTGTCTTCCAGCCTCTGTGTGTGTGTGTCTTCTTTCCTCTGTGCGTCTTCTTGCCTCTGTGTGTGTGTGTTCCTGCCTTTGTGTGTGTGTCTTCCAGCCTCTGTGTGTGTGTGTCTTCTTGCCTCTGTGTGTGTCTTACTGCCTCTGTGTGTGTGTCTTCCTGCCTCTGTGTGTGTGTCTTCCTGCCTTTGTGTGTGTGTCTTCCTGTGTGTGTGTGTCTTCCTGCCTCTGTGTGTGTGTGCGTGTCTTCCTGCCTCTGTGTGTTTGTGTGTCTTCCTGCTTTTGTGTGTGTGTGTCTTCCTGCCTCTGTGTGTGTCTCTTCCTGCCTCTGTGTGTGTCTGTCTTCCTGCCTCTGTGTGTGTGTGTGTCTTCCTGTCTCTGTGTGTGTGTCTTTCTGCCTCTGTGTGTCTTCCTGCCTCTGTGTGTGTGTGTTTTCCTGCCTCTGTGTGTGTGTCTTCCTGCCTCTGTGTGTGTGTGTCTTCCTGCCTCTGTGTGTGTGTGTGTGTGTCTCCCTGCCTCTGTGTGTGTTTCTTCCTGTCTCTCTGTGTGTGTGTGTCTTCCTGCCTCTGTGTGTGTGTGTCTTCCTGCCTCTGTGTGTGTCTCTTCCTGCCTCTGTGTGTGTCTGTCTTCCTGCCTCTGTGTGTGTGTCTTCCTGCCTCTGTGTGTGTGTCTTCCTGCCTCTGTGTGTGTGTCTTCCTGCCTCTGTGTGTGTGTCTTCCTGCCTCTGTGTGTGTCTGTCTTCCTGCCTCTGTGTGTGTGTGTCTTCCTGCCTCTGTGTGTGTCTCTTCCTGCCTCTGTGTGTGTCTGTCTTCCTGCCTCTGTGTGTGTGTCTTCCTGCCTCTGTGTGCGTGTCTTCCTGCTTCTGTGTGTGTGTGTCTTCCTGCTTCTGTGTGTGTGTGTGTCTTCCAGCCTCTGTGTGTGTGTCTCTTCCTGCCTCTGTGTGTGTCTGTCTTCCTGCCTCTGTGTGTGTGTCTTCCTGCCTCTGTGTGCATGTCTTCCTGCTTCTCTGTGTGTGTGTCTTCCTGCTTCTGTGTGTGTGTCTGTCTTCCAGCCTCTGTGTGTGTGTGTCTTCTTGCCTCTGTGCGTCTTCTTGCCTCTGTGTGTGTGTCTTCCTGCCTCTGTGTGTGTCTGTCTTCCTGTCTCTGTGTGTGTGTTTCTTCCTGCCTCTGTGTGTGTGTCTTCCTGTTGTGTGTCTTCCTGTCTGTGTGTGTGTCTTCCTGCTTCTGTGTGTGTGTCTTCTTGCCTCTGTGTGTGTGTCTTCCTGTTGTGTGTCTCCCTGTCTGTGTGTGTGTCTTCCTGTTTCTGTGTGTGTGTGTGTCTTCCTGCCTCTGTGTGTGTGTCTTCCTGTCGTGTGTCTTCCTGTCTGTGTGTGTGTCTTCCTGCCTCTGTGTGTGTGTCTTCCTGCTTCTGTGTGTGTGTCTTCCTGCTTCTGTGTGTGTGTGTGTCTTCCTGCCTCTGTGTGTGTGCGTGTCTTCCTGCCTCTGTGTGTTTGTGTGTCTTCCTGCTTCTGTGTGTTTGTGTGTCTTCCTGCTTCTGTGTGTGTGTGTGTCTTCCTGCCTCTGTGTGTGTCTCTTCCTGCCTCTGTGTGTGTGTGTTTTCCTGCCTTTGTGTGTGTGTGTTCCTGCCTCTGTGTGTGAGTGTGTGTTCCTGCCTCTCTGAGTGTGTGGGTCTTGCTGCCTCTGTGCGTGTGTGTTCCTGCCTCTGTGTGTGAGTGTGTGTTCCTGCCTCTCTGAGTGTGTGGGTCTTCCTGCCTCTGTGTGTGTGTGTTCCTGCCTCTGTGTGTGTGTGTGTGTTCCTGCCTCTGTGTGTGAGTGTGTGTGTTCCTGCCTCTGTGTGTGAGTGTGTGTGTGTTTTCCTGCCTTTGTGTGTGTGTCTTCCTGCCTCTGTGTGTGAGTGTGTGTTCCTGCCTCTCTGAGTGTGTGTGTCTTCCTGCCTCTCTGTGTGTGTGTGTGTGTGTGTATCTATCTGCCTCTGTGTATGTCCCATATATATTTCTAGATAATTGTTGAACTAAATATATAGAAAAAATACTCATAATACTGGCATCTGGTCTCTGGTGGATGTAAAGAGTAATGAAATGCTTAAAAAAAAAAAAAAGGTCAAAAGCTCATGCAAAAAGGTTTTGTGTTAGTGACTTGATTCAGGTCTGCTAAGACAGGGGGGGGGGGCTCTGACCACTGTATTAGTTAGGGGCGCCAACATTTCTAGTGGTGGCCCTGTGTGTATATATGTATTTACAGACATATATACACACATAAAAACATTAATATATATGTATACATACTGTATATAGACATATATATATATATACAGGTAGCCCTCCGTTTACGCCGGGGTTAGGTTCCAGAAGTAATGGTTGTAAATCGAAACCGTTGTAAATTGAAACCCAGTTTATAATGTAAGTCAATGGGAAGTGAGGGAGTTAGGTTCCAGGCCCCTCTCAAAATTGTCATAAGTAACCTATAATACATTATTTTTAAAGCTTTGAAATGAAGACTAAATGCTAAACAGCATTATAAACCTAATAAAATAATCACACAACACAGAATATATAATGAAACTAAGTTAAATTAACAAAAAAATTAGCTAAACAGCATTATAAACCTAATAAAATAATCACACAACACAGACTTCACTTGCATTTTTCTGCAAACAGTTCTTTCTATGCATTCCAATCTGGACTGATTTATAGACAGGAAGATCTTGTTCCTTTGAAATCTGCTCGATAGCTCAGGTCTGGTTAAACTGATTCATTTCAGCTTGCTTGGCTTTGCTGCAACACAAGCGGGCAGCTCCACCTACTGGCTATTTTAATAAATGCACCGCTTCTCAATGCTTTTCAATAGCAGTCACATGACTGGAAAAAAAGGTTGTTATTCTGAAACGGTGTAAATTGAACCGTTGTAAAACGAGGGCCACCTGTATATATATATATATATATATATATATATATATATATATATACACACATACAGTATATATAAGTGTATTTGGAGCCTTTTCCCGTTAAGTAGATGAAAACATTTAAAAGCAGATTCATGCAATATTACTGTAAATATTTCACATTCCAATGTTCTGTATATAGCAGAATATGTTCTTAGTATTTCTAAATAAATATTGTTATATATATATCTGTAAATATCTATCTATACCTATTGAGAATATCTGATGGTGTTTGCGTGAGAGAGTGGGGTTTTAGGTTTCTTTTAACTTTTTTTTCTCCACTGACTTCTATGGGGGAACGAGTGTAAGCGATTTTCTATTTAGACTTTTTGCGCAAGTCGGGTTACAACTGGAGAAAAAACTGTTTACTTTCAACTTGTAATACCAGCGCAAACAGACTAGCACAAAACGAAAACCCTAGCAGGGTTTTCAATACAGCAAGAACGCTAAATACTGCTCCACTTGTAATCTAACCCTGTATGTTACATATTTTGAAAAGACTTTGGGCCAAGATTCCTAGACGCTCGTTGTAAAGGTGAGACCTTGTTTAAAATGAATTTAATCTTGTTTCCTTTATGTCTCTGAGCGTATCATTAGTGGGTGCCATTAAAGGGACATTTAACCCCTGGCTACAACTACAGTGGTATTGCTTCTATTCACTAACCATGCTATTCTTCCTCCTGTACATATATGTCTCTTGTCATTTAAAATGTTCAGCTAGCTCCCAGAAGTGCATTTATGCTCCTTTATCAAAGGATACCAAGAGAATAAAGCACATTTGATAATATAAGTAAATTGGAAAGTTGTTTTATCTGAATCATGAAATAAAAAATTGTGTTTCATGTTACTTTTGATTATCCATAGTGAATAAAAAGAACAGTTTTTTGTGCAATTTAAATCTGATTCAATTTTTTCTAATGCCCTCAGAGAGCTGCATGTATTGGGTGGTATTTTGACCACTAAAGCTCCTATATGTGCACTAATATTATTAAATATGTGCTAGAGATTATTTCCTTCTTAATATGAGGAGAGTTCAAGGCCTCATTCCTTACTGTTGGGAAATACTGAACCTGGCCACCAGGAGGAGGCAAAGACACCCCAGCCAAAGGCTTAAATACTCCCCCTACTTCCCTCATATCCCAGTCATTCTTTGCCTTTCGTTACAGGAGGTTGGCAGAGAAGTGTCAGAAGATTCAGAGTAGTTCTTTATGGAGAGTATCTGCCCTTCGAAATGGGACTGGAGTTTTAAGTAGTCTTGTCAGCCTCTCAGTGAGAGCATTGATGAATGGTAGAGTCTGGAGATGCAGGTAGAGTCTTTCTGCGAACGCATCCAGACTTGTACTAACAGCTCCTAATCAATCAGTGTTGATGAGTTTCACTGCCTGCTTCCATCACTCAAGTCCATGTCAGGAGCAATGCTATAAAACTGTCAAACTTGAGAGGCTGTGTTTCTGTTCCACGGCATAGATTCTGGTAAGATCGTTTCATTTTTGTTATACATATGATAACGTAAGAAGACAGGGTCACAATGTGGCTCCTTTTATCTCTATGGTATCAAGGGTTAATATCTCAAGAGGTGGATTATTGAACAGTGCGGATTAATCACATAAGTTTATTTGATAATGCTGTGACATGTGTGAGATAAGGCTCAGGCAGATGTTGGAAAATACAGGGTTTTCACTTTAGTTTTGGAAGCTGCGCAGCCTGAAAGGCTTGCCGTGTTTTTTTAATAGTATAGCAGAGGCGGTCCTGCATTGTGCGCTACGTGACCGGGTGTGGTCACACTTATTTCCTCTTTCCTGACCGTGCGATTTACTGGAGAAGAAGCGATTTCTCTGTTTGACCTGGGTCATAGGAGGTGGTGAGTGCCCCAGCCACTGGGGGTATTAAGGTATCATTTTTTTCTTAGTAATAAATAGTCTGCTTTGTTACGCAAGCTATGGAGGATTCTGATGCGTTAGAGGGTACTCCCTCTTTACCTAAGTCTAATACCTGTCTATATTGTGAGGACGCCACAGTATACCCGCCTGCTCAATTATGTTCCACATGCCTTAATAACGTAATCATGTCAAAGAAAGGTAATATGTTTGATACCACTGAGCCGTCCACCTCTGAGGAGTCTCCATCCCGTAAGGTGCACAACCAACAGTCATCTCCTAATACACATTCAGCTTCCCGTAGCACTCCAAATCCTCCATCTGGAGGGGCCATTTTACCACTAGACTTTGCTGAGCAGTTACAAACGGCTGTGTCTGATGCCTTTAGTGCTTTACCTCGCCCTGCGAAGCGCAAACGAAAGGTCAAATATTGCTATCCTTCCCAGGGGTCATCTACTAGTTTATTGGATTTATCTGATACAAGATTATACGATGATTAAGGCACCTCTGATACTTCAGATGGTGCTCTTTCTGGGTCTGAATCTGCTGTCTCTAAGCCTCCAGCTGCGGAGGAACCAGCCTTTAGATTTTGAATTGAGCATTTACGCTTTCTGCTGAAGGAAGTTTTGGCTACGTTAGAGGTTCCAGAGCCCAAGCTGCCTGAGGAACCTTTGATTCCTAAATTAGATAAGGTTTACGAGGACAGGGTTGTACCACAAACTTTCCCGGTTCCCGTAAAGATGGCAAACATTATTAAGAATGAATAGGAAATAATTGGTTCTTTATTTTTCCCTTCTTTTTTTTTAAAAATCGTTCCCGGTCCTGGACTTTCAATAGGAGTTGTGGGGTTCCATCCCCAAGGTGGATGGCGCTATCTTCATGCTTGCTAAACACACTACTATCCCGCTTGAGGATAGTTCCAAGTTTAAAGAGCCCATGGATAAGAAGATAGAAACTCTGTGAAGTAAGATGTTTCAACATACGGGATATTTGTTTCAACCGGCAGCGGCTGTTGCTGCGGTTGCTGGAGCGGTTACCTACTGGTGTGATTCCTTATCTGAGATGATCGAGGCGGAGGGTCCCCTCAACATGATCCAGGAAAGAAGATCATGAGTGTCTAATTCTTTTATTTGTGATGCAAATATGCAAATTATTTGCCTAAATGCCAAGTCTTCAGGTTTTTCTGTTCAAGCCCGTAGGGCACTCTGGCTGAAGTCCTGGTCTGCGAACATAACTTCTAAGTCAAGACTTCTTTCCCTCCTATTTAAGGGAAAGATTCTATTTGGTCCAGGCCTGGACTCGATTATCTCCATGGTTACTGGAGGCAAAGGTGCCTTTTTACCGCAGGATAAAAAGAACAAGCCTAAAGAACAAGGTCCTAACTTTCATTCCTTCAGATAAATCCCAACGTCAGCAGCCCTCCACAAAGCCAGAGCAATCCAAGGGGACTTGGAAGCTGGCTCATTCCTGGAATAAATCCAAGCAGAGCAAGAAGCCCGCTAAGACAAAGTCGGAATGAAGAGGCGGCATCCGATCTGGCTCTGGATCTTGTAGGGGACAGACTGTCGCTCTTTTCAGGCACTTGGTTTGGGGACGTGCAAGACCCATGGGTCCTGGAGGTCATCGCTCATGGATACAAGATAGGTTTCAAGTCTCATCCACCCAGGGGCAGATTCCTCCTCTCGAACCTGTCTTCAAGGCCAGAAAAGAGAGAAGCCTTTCTGGGGTGCATGAGGGATCTTCCCTCCCTAGGAGTCATTGTTCCGGTACCTCTTGCAGAAAGTCTGGGGTACTATTCAAACCTTTTTGTGGTCCCAAAGAAAGAGGGAACTTTCCACCCGATTCTGGACCTAAAGTGCTTAAACAAATTCCTATCTGTCCCTTAGTTCAAGATGGAGACAATAAGGTCCATCCTTTCCTTAGTTCAGGAAGGACAGTTCATGACCACTATAAATCTGAAGGATGCTTACCCTCATGTTCCAATACACAAGGAACACTTCAAGTTCCTAAGGTTTGCATTCCTGGACCAGCACTTCAAGTTTATTGCACTTCCGTTTGGTCTATCTACTGCTCCAGGAGTTTTACGAAGGATCTAGGGGCTCTGCTTGCAGTGGCCAGAACCAGAGGTATAGCAGTAGTGCCATACTTGGAGGACATTCTGATTCAAGCACCATCCTGTCATCTGGCAGAAGACCATTCGAGATCTCTTCTTTTTCTTCTTCGATTGGGTGGAAGACAAACTTAGAAAAGAGTTCTTATTCCCAGTACCAGGGTGGAATTCTTGGGTACTATAATAGACTTCATATCTATGAGGATATTCCTTACAAACCAGAGACGTCACAAGCTAACTTCCACTCATCTTGCCCTCCAGACCTCCTTAACATCATTCCCTTTGCCTGATTCCATCTCAGACCACTTCAGCTCTGCATGCTAAGACAGTGGAACGGTGATCATTTGGATCTGTCTCAACAGATTTCTCTGGACAACCAGTCGAGAGGATCACTCTCCTGGTGGCTCTGTCCAGATCACCAGTCCCAAGGGACATCCTTCTTGAGACCAGTCTGGGAGATTGTGACTACGGACACAAGTCTATCAAGATGGAGAGATGTTTGGGGTGCCAGGAAGGAACAGGATCTGTGGACTCAAGAGAAATCTCTCCTCCTGATCAACATTTTGGAACTTTGAGTGATCTTCAATGTTCTGAAGGCTTGGCCTCTTCTAGGTTTGTCCCAGTTTATCAGAATCCAATCAGACAACATAACCTCGGTGGCTTACATAAACCATCAGGTGGGAACGAGGAGCTCCTTAGCAATGAGGGAAGTATCTCGGGGGAATGGTCTCTCCATCCTGAGGTGTTTGGGGAGATTTGCAACAGGTGGGGGATGCCGGAGATAGATCTCATGACGTCCCGGCTCAATTCCAAGCTACCCAGATATGGGTCACAGTCCGGAGATCCTCAGGCGGAGCTAATAGATGCATTAGCATTGCCTTGGAGGTTCAATCTAATTTACATTTTTCCGCCGTTACCACTTTTTCCTTGTGTAGTGGCCCAAATCATGCAAGAGAAGGCATCAGTGATACTGATTGCTCCATCGTGGTCACAAAGTATGTGGTTCGCGGACCTGGTGGGGATGTCCTCATCTCCTCCGTGGAAGTGACTTTGTATCAAGGATCTGCTGGAACAGGGTCCCTTTGTTCATCAAAATCTACATTCTCTGAGGCTGACTGTGTGGATATTGAATGCTTAGTCTTAGCCAATAGAGATTTCTCTGAGAGGGTTATTGACACTCTCATTCAGGCTCATAAGCCTGTTATTCGTTGCATGTATAATAAGGTGTGGAGAGCTTACTTATTTTGGTGTGAAGAGCGTGGTTTAGCCTGGCATAAGGTTTAGGCTGCCAGAATTCTTTCCTTTCTCCAGGAGGGTATGGAGAAGGGCCTTTCTGCCAGTTCCCTGAGGGGACAGATTTCGTCCCTTTCTGTGTTGTTGCACTTAGAGTTTCTGAGATGGCTGCCTTGCAATGTGAGCCTCCTCATCTGGTGTTCCACACTGATAAAGTAGACCTACGTACCCGCTTGGGTTTTCTACCTAAGGTGGTGTCTGATAGTAACATTGCACATTAGATTGTGGTTCCTTCTTTATGTCCTAATCCTTCTTCTTTGAAGGAACGTTTACTTCATAATCTGGATGTGGTTCGAGCTTTAAATTTTCATCTTTAAGCTACTATGGATTTTAGGCAAACTTCTTCCTTGTTTGTTATCTATTCTGGGAAGCGTAAGGGTCTGAAGGCTTCTTCGACTTCCTTATCTTTTTGGTTGAGGAGTGTTATACGCTTAGTTTACGAGTGAGCGGGATTTAAACCTCCTCAGAGGGTTACGGCTCACTCCACTAGAGCGGTGGCTTCCTCTTTGGCCTTTAAGAATGAGGCCTCTATGGATCAGATTTGTAAGGCATCTACCTGATCCTCCTTACATACTTTTTCAAAATTCTACAAATTTGACGTTTTTGCTTCGGATGAAGCAGCTTTTGGGAGAAAGGTTTTACAGGCTGTGGTGCCCTCAGATTAGGGTCCGCCTTTCCTTTACCCCTCCCGTTATCATTCTGTGTCCTCTAGAGCTTGGGTATAGTTTTCCCAACAGTAAGGAATGATGCCGTGGACTCTCCTCATACAGAAGGAAATTAAATTATCAGGTAAGCATAATTTATATATTTTATATTTCTACAGCAGAGGAGCTAAGTTATAACACCTGATAACACTTTTAATGAGAGCTTTAGTCTGGTTAGAGACACTGAAATCTAGTTCTCAAAAAACAATTATCTTACATGTATAAAAAAGATTATTAAAAGCTAATAGTAAAATAAACACATAAAACTAGAAATGCAGCTTACAAAAAAAGAAACTATTTTATGAATTAAAAATAAATAGCTAGGAAATATCCCCTTTGCTACCTGGAATTTTAGAGAAAAGCAACCCTTAAAATATAAGAGAATATTTAGCATTTTGCTATCATTACATTTAAACAGAAATATTTTTTATTTACTTACCTTTGCCATAGTTTTTGGCAATTAGAGTGCCGCTAATTGCAGCTGCGCAAAGTACTTCTGAAATTGCCGAAAGCTCTCTTCCCTCTGTCACCCCCATGTGAGGTAATGGCAAACAGTCTGTCAATGTGCAGTTTAGTAGTTTTTGTTTATTTATCAAATTATTTATTTTTTATTTTCTGCAGTGTAGGGAACCCTCCTCAACCCTCCCACCTCCCTGATCTATCATGAAAAGTTCTCTAATCATCTCCGTTCCACTAGTGGTGGCATCTTAGGTAGTGACAACTGTCTTTCAGTACTCAGTTTATAGTTGTTTTTTTAAATGTATTATTTTTTCTGTAGTGTAGGGGTCCCCCACCCCCTCCCTGCGATCATTATTTAGGGTGCTGCCCCTATTCTCCCATTTATTTTGTGTGCAAATCTTTTGTAATGCAGTGATTAAATTCTGATACTGGAAAAAAATCTTAAAGGGACATGAAACAATTTTTTTTGTTTCATGATTCAGACAAAACATACAATTTGAAACAACTTTCCAATTTAATTCAATTATCTAATTTGCTTCATTCTCTTTGTTGAAAAGAATGTCTAGGTTGGCTCAGAAGCAGCAATGCATTACTGGGAGCTAGGTGGTGATTGGTGGCTACACATATATATCTCTTATATTGGCTCACCCGATGTGCTTAGCTAGCTCACAGTAATGCAAAGCTGCTCCTTCAAAGGCTACTAAAAGAACATTGCAAATTAGATAATAGAAGTCAATTGGACAGTTATTTAAAATTGCATTCTCTATCTGAATAATGAAAGAAACATTTGTGGTTCCACATCCCTTTAATGTCCGATTAAGCTATATTTAAACCTAGGGTTAACTAAAATTTGCTGCAGTATATTAATTTAAATTTAGTTACAGACAGGGAAATATTTTTTACTAGTAGCTGTTATTGGTGATAAAAGTTGTGAATTAGATGAAAATGATAATAATAGAAAACCTGAAACTGTTATAGCCTATTAAATCAAATAATGTTCTTGCATTTGTGGTTTGTAGCTGATGATGCAGAACAACTTGTAGGCAAAAATAAACCTTCTGCCTAGAATTCTTTTTTCATTTTTTAAGTATCTCTCTGGTATCACCGGCCTCTGTGTTACTGATTTAGATTCATTAAAACTCTTTACTGAAACTAATATTTGTTTGAACTTGTCTCGGCATCAAAACTTAAAAATTGCAGAATTCATAAAGATTTGCAACTGCCGCAAACTGCAAGATCAGCACCTTTATAATTAATGGAGCTGGGTCTAATTCGCAACAGTTAATTTACTACTGCTTAGAATGAATTTCACTGACAAGGGTACTCGCATCACAAAATGTCTGCAAAACCTTAACTAGCAAACACTCACCTAGATTACGAGCTTTGCGCTATAACGGGCGCGTAAATAACGCAATAAAATGAGCGGTATCGCACTTTCCATATCGCTGCCATTACAAGTTACAAAAAAAACTAATTTTTCTGTGCGTTATGGTGCATTAAGCTCCATACCTCACAAAAGCCAATGGCTCAGTTTACGTGCTCGTGCACGCTTTCCCCCATAGCCCATAGACTTTAATGGGGAGAAAGTGTTAGAAAAAAAATAACACCTGCGATTGCGGAATGGCAAATCGCCATAACGCAGTCCAATTAATGTCTATGGGGGAAAGAAAGTTACGTTTAAACCTAACACCCTAACATAAACCCCTAGTCTAAATACCCCTAATCTACCGCTCCCCGACATCGCCGACACTACACAAAGTTATTAACCCCTAAAGCGCCGCTCCCTGACATCGCTGACACTAAATAAAATTATTAACCCCTAATCCACCGCTCCCTGGCATCGCCAACACTAAATAAAATGATTAACCCCTAATCGCGACTATTAAATAAAGCTATTAACCCCTAATCCGCCAGCCCCCCACAATGTAACTAATTAACTAAACCTATTAACTCCTTAACCGCCAGCCCCCCACATCGCAGAACACTAAATTAAACTATTAACCCCTAAACCTAACACCCGTCTAACTTTAAATTAAAAGTTACAATATAACTATCTTAAAATAAATAAAAACTTGGGAAATAAAATAAAACTAAGATTAAACTATAAATTAATCTAACCTAACATAACTATTCTAATAAAATAAAAAAAAACTACCGATTAAAAATTCTAAATTATATTATAAAAAAAACCTCACTCCGAAAAAATGTAAAACCTAAATTACAAATTTAAATAAACCAAATACTACGAATTTTTTTAAAAATATTACATTACAAAAAACACTAAACACTAAAAATACGAAAAATAAAAAAACTTTAAGATTACAAATATAATGAATGAAATTATCAAAAATAAAAACAATTACACCTAATCTATCAGCCCTATAAAAATAAAAAAGCCCAACCAAAATAAAAACACACCTAACCTAACAAATAATAAACTAATAAACTACCAATAGCCCTTAAAAGGTCTTTTACCTAAACATTTTTTACTAAGTCCCCCTAAAAGTAAAACCCCCCACCCAACCAACCCCCCAAAATAAAAAACCTAAGTATAAAAAAGTTCTAAGATACCCATTGCTCCTAAAGGGGCATTTGTATGGGCATTGCCCTTAAAAGGGCATTCAGCTCTTTTACTGCCCAAAGCCCTAATCTAAAAAAAAAAAAAGACGCGGAGCTGTCCAGGACCGGCGATGACATCCAGAATTTCAGTAGCTCTCATCCTATTGGCTGATATGAAAATGTCAGCCAATAGGAATGCAAGATACCCCATTTTTAAATGGGTACCTTGCATTCAAGTTTTAGTGTACGGCAGTGATCGTATGAAGCGGACCGTCCGTGCTGAATGTCATCACTGGTCCCGGACAACTCCGCTCCGTGCCTCCACAGCTCCGCGCCACCGGGATATAGATAAAAGATGGTCCTGCGATGGAGGAAGATGTCGCCGCCTGGATGAAGACTTCTCGCCGCCTGGATGAGGATGGATTACCGGACTTCAGGAACTGTGAGTAGATATTCTGAGGTTAGTGTTAGGTTTTTTTTCTTCTTTTTTTGGGGTGTTTTTTTTTAGATTAGTGCTTTGGGCAGTCAAAGAGCTGAATGCCCTTTTAAAGGCAATGCCCATACAAATGACCCTTTAGGGACAATGGGTTTCTTGAGATTTTTTAGATAGGTTTGTTATTTTGGGGGGGTTGGTTGGGTGGGGGGTTTTACTTTTAGGGGGGACTTTGTAATTTTTTTTTACAGGTAAAAGAGCTGTTTAACTTAAGGCAATGCACTACAAAAGGCCCTTTTAAGGGCTATTGGTAGTTTATTGTTAGGTTAGGTGTGTTTTAATTTTGGGTGCGCTTTTTTATTTTTATAGGGCTAATAGATTAGGTGGAATTGTTTTTATTTTTGATAATTTCGTTCATTATGATTGTAATCTTAGAGTGTTTTTATTTTTCGTATTTTTAGTGTTTATTATTTTTTGTAATTTTAGATTTGTAATTTTTTTCATAGTATTAGGTTTATTTAAATTTTTAATTTAGGTTTTAAATTTTTTTGGAGTGTTAGTTTTTATTAATAATATAATTTAGGATTTTTAATTGGCAGTTTTTTTATTTTATTAGAATAGTTATGTTAGGTTAGGTTAATTTATAGTTTAATCTTAGTTTTTTTTGGTTGTTATTTCACAGGTAAGTTTTTATTTATTTTAAGATAGTTATATTGTAACTTTTAATTTAAAGTTAGGGGGGTGTTAGGTTTAGGGGTTAATAGTTTAATTTAGTGTTTTGCGATGTGGGGGGCCGGCGATTAAGGAGTTAATAGGTTTAGTTAATTACGGCTAGATTTAGAGTTCTGCGGCCAAAGGGGTGCGTTAGCTACGCATGCTTTTTTTCCCCCACACCTTTTAAATACCGCTGGTATTTAGAGTTCACAGAAGGGCTGCGTTAGGCTCCAAAAAGGGAGCGTAGAGCATATTTAACGCCACTGCAACTCTCGATACCAACGGTGCTTACGGACGCGGCCAGCTTCAAAAACGTGCTCGTGCACGATTCCCCCATAGAAAACAATGGGGCCGTTTGAGCTGAAAAAAAACCTAACACCTGCAAAAAAGCATCCAAGATTGGCTGATAGGATTCTATCAGCCAATCGGAATTAAGGTAGGAAAATTCTGATTGGCTGATTCCATCAGCCAATCAGATTCAAGTTCAATCCGATTGGCTGATTGGATCAGCCAATCAGATTGAGCTCGCATTCTATTGGCTGTTCCGATCAGCCAATAGAATGCGAGCTCAATCTGATTGGCTGATTGGATCAGCCAATCGGATTGAACTTGAATCTGATTGGCTGATTCCATCAGCCAATCAGAATTTTTCCTACCTTAATTCCGATTGGCTGATAGAATCCTATCAGCCAATCGGAATTCGAGGGACGCCATCTTGGATGACGTCCCTTAAAGGAACCTTCATTCTTCAGTTGGACGTCAGAAGAAGAGGATAGATCCGCGCTGGAGGTCTTCAGGATGGAGCCGTTCATCGGATGAAGATAGAAGATGCCCCTTGGATCAAGATGGTTGCCGGTCCGGATCTCCTCTTCTTCAAGGATAGGATGAAGACTTTGGAGCCTCTTCTGGACCTCTTCAGCCGACGCTTGATAGAAGACTTCAGCCGGATTATGGATCGCCAGCCCCTGCTTGGGCTTGGATGAAGACTTCGGAGCCAGGACGGATCGGTGTGATACCCGGTGTGGTGAAGACAAGGTAGGATGATCTTCAGGGGGGTAGTGTTAGGTTTATTTAAGGGGGGTTTGGGTTAGATTAGGGGTATGTGGGTGGTGGGTTTTAATGTTGGGGGGGTTGTATTTTTGTTTTACAGGCAAAAGAGCTGAATTCTTTGGGGCATGCCCCACAAAGAGCCCTTTTAAGGGCTGGTAAGGTAAAAGAGCTTTGAACTTTTTTAATTTAGAATAGGGTACGGCATTTTTTTATTTTGGGGGGCTTTGTTATTTTATTAGGGGGCTTAGAGTAGGTGTAATTAGTTTAAAATTGTTGTAATATTTTTCTAATGTTTGTAAATATTTTTTTATTTTTTGTAACTTAGTTCTTTTTTATTTTTTGTACTTTAGTTAGTTTATTTCATTGTATTTATTTGTAGGTATTGTATTTAATTAATTTATTGATAGTGTAGTGTTAGGTTTAATTGTAGGTAATTGTAGGTATTTTATTTAATTTATTTATTGATAGTGTAGTGTTAGGTTTAATTGTAACTTAGGTTAGGATTTATTTTACAGGTAATTTTGTAATTATTTTAACTAGGTAACTATTAAATTGTTATTAACTATTTAATAGCTATTGTACCTGGTTAAAATAAGTACAAAGTTACCTGTAAAATAAATATAAATCCTAAAATAGCTACAATATAATTATATTTTATATTGTAGCTATATTAGGGTTTATTTTAAAAGTAAGTATTTAGCTTTAAATAATAATATTTTTTTTAATAATAGTTAATTTATTTAGTTAGATTTAAATTATATTTAAGTTAGGGGGGTGTTAGGGTTAGGGTTAGAATTAGCTTTAGGGGTTAAAAAAATTATTATAGTAGCGGTGAGCTCCAGTCGGCAGATTAGGGGTTAATGCTTGAAGTTAGGTGTCGGCAATGTTAGGGAGGGCAGATTAGGGGTTAATACTATTTATTATAGGGTTATTGAGGCGGGAGTGAGGCGGATTAAGGGTTAATAACTTTATTATAATAGCGGAGCGGTCCGGTCGGCAGATTAGGGGTTAATAAGTGTAGGCAGGTGGAGGCGACGTTGAGGGGGGCAGATTGGGGGTTAATAAATATAATATAGGGGTCGGCGGTGTTAGGGGCAGCAGATTAGGGGTTCATAGGGATAACGTAGGTGGCAGCGGCGTGCGGTCGGCAGATTAAGGGTTAAAAAATTTTAATAGAGTTGCGGCGATGTGGGGGGACCACGGTTTAGGGGTACATAGGTAGTTTATGGGTGTTAGTGTACTTTAGAGCACAGTAGTTAAGAGCTTTATAAACCGGCGTTAGCCCAGAAAGCTCTTAACTACTGACTTTTTTCTGCGGCTGGAGTTTTGTCGTTAGATTTCTAACGCTCACTTCAGCCAAGACTCTAAATACCGGCGTTAGAAAGATCCCATTGAAAAGATAGGATACGCAAATGGCGTAGGGGGATCTGCGGTATGGAAAAGTCGCGGCTGCAAAGTGAGCGTTAGACCCTTTCCTGGCTGACTCCAAATACCAGAGGGCGGTAAAAACCAGCGTTAGGAGCCTCTAACGCTGGTTTTGACGGCTACCGCCCAACTCTAAATCTAGCCGTTAGTTAGCTGGCGGATTAGGGGTTAATAGGTTTATTTAATGAGTAGCTTATTATTTTTTTAGACTTAGGTTTTTATTTTGAGGGGTTGGTTGTGTGGGGGGTTTTAGCTTTAGGGGGACTTTGTAATTTTTTGTAGGTAAAAGAGCTGTTTAACTTAGGGCAATGCCCTACAAAGGGCCCGTTTAAGGGCTATTGGTAGTTTATTGTTAGGGGTGTTTTTATTTTGGGGGGGGGGGCTTTTTTATTTTTATAGGGCTGTTAGAGTAGGTGTAATTGTTTTTGATAATTTCGCTCATTATCACCTAGATTACGAGTTTTGAGCGCTATAGGGAAAGTAAAGAACGCAACAAAAGTTGCATTATTTAACCCCCTCTAGCGCTGCCATTACAAGTTTAAAAAACCCCGGCTTGCACGTGCAATATGGAGATTTTAAGCTCCATACCTCACACAAAACAAGCAGTGTTTTGACTTGCTCGTGCATGCTTTCCCCATAGACATCAATAGGGAGAGCCAGCTAAAAAAAAGTCTAACACCTGCGATTGCGGAAACAAAAACTCTGTCACGCAGCCCCATTGATGTATATGGGGAAAAAGAAAATACAGTTTGAACCTAACACCCTAACATAAACCCAGAGTCTAAAAAACCCTAATCTGCTGCCTCTGACATCGCCGACACCTGCCTACAGTTATTAACCCCTAATCTGCCACTCCCCGATATCGCTGCCACCTAAATAAAACTATTAATCCCTAATCTGCTGCTTCCAAAGTCGCTGCCACTATACTAAAGTTATTAACCCCTATTCCACTGCACCTCAACATCGCCGCAACTATTTTAAAGTTATTAACCCCTATTCCACCGCTCCCCATCATCGCCACAACTAAATAAAGTTATTAACCCCTAAACCTCTGGCCTCCCACATCACTACCACTAAATAAACCTATTAACCCCTAAACCACCAGCCCCCCCACATAACAACAACCTAACCCTAACCCTAACGTAACCCTAACATAACCCTAACACTCCCTAACTTTAACATAATTAAAATATAGCTAAATTAAAATTACATTTATTAACTAAACAAACCTATTAACCCCTAAACTGCCACCCCCCCACCAAAACAAACTAAATTAAACTATTAACCCCTACACCTAAACCTAACCCTAACCCTAACACCCCCTAACTTTAACATAATTAAAATAGATCTAAATTAAACTTACAATTATTAACTAAATAATTCCTATATTAAAACTAAATACTTACCTGTAAAATAAAACCTAAGCTAGCTACAATATAACTTATAGTTACATTGTATCTAGCTTTGGGTTTATTTTTATTTTACAGCTAAGTTTGTATTTATTTTAACTAGGTAGACTAGTTAGTAAATAGTTATTAACTATTTACTAACTACCTAGCTAAAATAAATACAAACTTACCTGTAAAACAAAACCTAACCTGCCTTACACTAAAACCTAACATTACAAAAAAAAACTAAAATCACAAAAAATAAAAAAACCTACCATTACAAAAAATAAAAAAAACTACCATTACAAAAAATAAAAAAACTACCATTACAAAAAATAAAAAAACCTACCATTACAAAAAATAAAAAAACCTACCATTACAAAAAATAAAAAAAACTACCATTACAAAAAATAAAAAAACCTACCATTACAAAAAATAAAAAAACCTACCATTACAAAAAAATAAAAAAACCTACCATTACAAAAAATAAAAAAACCTACCATTACAAAAAATAAAAAAACTACCATTACAAAAAATAAAAAAAACTACCATTACAAAAAATAAAAAAAACTACCATTACAAAAAAAAAAATCTACCATTACAAAAAAAAATATCCGAAAAAATAAAGATTATTCCTATTCTAATACCCTTTAAAAAAAAAAAAAAAAACACCCCAAAATAAAAAAACCTAATCTAGAATAAACTACCAAGGGCCCTTAAAAAAAAATAATACAAAGACCTACTAACATTACAACCCCCACACCCCCAAACCCACAAAATAAAAAAAACTATAAAAAACTATCTAAAAAAACCTAAGCTACCCATTGTCCTGAAAAGGGCACTTGTATGGGCATTGCCCTTAAAAGGGAATTTAGCTCTTTTACTGCCCAGACCCTAAACTAAAAAAAAAAAAACACCCAAAAAACCCTTAAAAAAGCTTAACACTAACCCCCTGATGATCTACTTACAGTTTTTGAATTCCCGCTTGAACGATCTTCATCCCGGAGTTAAAGTCCTTATCCAGGCAGTGAGAAGTCTTCATCCAGATGGCCTATTCAATCTTCATCCCAGCGGCGAAGTCCTGATCCAAGCGGTGAGAAGTCTTCATCCAGACGGCATCTTCTATCTTGATCCCAGAGGCGCGGAGCATACTGAAGATGGCCCACAAAACGCCCTTTTAAGGCCCATTGGTAGTTTATTGTATGCTAGGGTTTTTTTTTTATTTTGGGTGGGCTTTTTTATTTTTATAGGGCTATTAGATTAGGTGTAATTCTTTTTTATTTTTGATAATTTTGTTTGTTATTTTCTGTAATTTAGTGTTTGTTATTTTTGTTTTTGTATTTAGATACTTTGTAATCTTTAAAGTAGTGTTAGGATTTTTTTAATGTGTAGTTTAGTTTAATTTATTAGTAGTTAGTTTAATTTTAGTTTAATAATTATATTAGTTTAATTGGTAGTTTAAATTTAGTTTTTTTTTAATTTGACAGGTAAGTTTTAATTTAATTTATGCTAGGGAAATTCTAATTTTAATATAAAGTTAGGGGGTTGTTAGGTTTAGGGGTAAATAGTTTAATTTAGTTTATTTCAATGTGGGGGCTTTCGGTTTAGGGGTTAATAGTTTAGTTTAGTATATTTTGTTGTGGGGAGGTGGCTTGTGGTTTAGGGGTTAGTAGGTTTAGTATAGTGGCGGCGATGAAGGGCTTAATAACTTTAGTATAGTGGGGGCAATGTGGGCGGACGGCAGATTAGGGGTTAATAATATTTAAATAGTGTTTGCGATGTGGGAGAGCGGTGTAATAGGGGTAATTTTTTTTTAAAGTGGCGGCGATATCAGGAACGGCAGATTAGGGGTTAAAAACTTTAAAATAGTGTTTGCGATGCAGGAGGGCCTCGGTTTAGGGGTTAATAGGTAGTTTATGGGTGTTAGTGTACCCTTAAAAGGGCCTTTTGTAGGACATTGCCCTAAAGATATCAGCTCTTTTAGTAAAAATTTTTTACAAAGACCAACTAACATTACAAACCCCCACATACCCAAACCCACAAATTAAAAAAAAAACTATATAAAAAACCTAAGCTACCCCTTGCCCTGCAAAGGGCATTTAGCTCTTTTACCGCCCAGACCCTAAAACAAAAACCACCCACAAAAGCTTTAAAAAAGCCTAACACTAACCCCTTGACAATCCACTTACAGTTTTTGAAGTCTGCTTGAACGATCTTCATCCCGGAGTTAAAGTCCTGATATCCAGACGGCAAGAAGACTTCATCCAGACGTCCTCTTCAACCTTCATCCCGGCGGCGAAGTCCTGATTCAAGCGGCGAGAAGTGTTCATCTTCCATCTTCATCCAGGTGGCAACTTCTATGCGGAGACATGCGGAGCGGAGAATCCTCTTCATACGGTCAAAACATTTGAAACAAACGAACAATTGTGTTAAAATTTGTTCTATTTTTCTAATGTTGCAAAACATTTGCCCATCCCTAATCTTAACATATGTTCATAATTCCATACTATATACCAGTGTGAGACTAGAGAGGCTGGAGAGACTGTTAGTGAATCTAGCCTGCAGGTGAGAAGTGAAAGGCCTGGTAACATAATGCTGTCTATTAATCCCTATATTCACCAAGACAAGAAATCACTTCTGCAGTTTCTCCTTTGTCTAAAATACACTATGGAGCCAATTCACTAAAGCATAGAGGGATAGCTTTATTAAATAAAAACACAGGAACTGGAGAGGCTGATGGCTTCTGGCAATGACAGGGCAAGTTATGCTATTTATTCTTGTCAACCACAAGTGTTTAAAGGGACACTGAACCCAATTTTTTTCTTTCATGATTCAGATAGAGCATGCAATTTTAAGCAACTTTCTAATTTACTCCTATTTTCAATTTTTCTTCGTTCTCTTGCTATCTTTATTTTAAAAGCAGGAATGTAAATCTTAGCAGCCAGCCCATTTTAGGTTCAGCACCATAGATAGTGCTTGCTTATTGGAGGCTGACATTTACCCTCCAATAAGCAAGCATAACCCAGGTTCTCAACCAAAAATGGGCGGACTCCTATGCATCACACTCCTGCTTTTTAAATAAAGATAGCAAGAGAACAAAGAAAAATTCATAATAGGAGTAAATTAGAAAGTTGCTTAAAATTGCATGCTCTATCTTTAAGTATTTTAATGGCAGCAAGTGAATCACTAATGAGGATGTAGTTATTCAAACACACACTGCACGGCAATATTTGAGAAATATAGAAAATGTCACCTGTTCTGTGATGCACTTTGACTCACCCATACAGCATATATATATATATATCCTGGTAATATTTAGCTTCTTGCTACCTGTGCATTTCTGCTGCAATCTGGCTCATTGTATTACCATAGGCAGCTGTTGCTGTCTCAGACAAATCACATTTTTCCCAAGTATCCACGGTGTCGCTAGCTACCTTCATGCCAAATACGAGATCAGTCAGGTCCTCTGTTCCTCTCTTAGAAAATCATTTAGGAAACATTACAACAAAACCAAGTGGATTTATGAGCTCTGATGGAAGCATTAAAAGACTAATAAATTAAGACTTGTAAGTGATATTAGGCTTCCAGTCCAAACCACAACTGCTTGATCAAGCCATAAATGTCAGATGGCATCCTGGGAGGGAAGTCAGTGACAAGACATAAAACGAAAGGTGAATCCAGGCTGTTAGGTATCCAGTTAGCAGGAAATTACTTTTGGGTGTAAAGGATCTAAAAGTTTCAGTCCGATGGGGCCGTTAGAAGGACAATAAACAGAAAATACTAGAATACAAGTAGAGCATAACAATGTTAGTGCTATGGTGCACTAACATTTATAGAGCGCACTTCATAGCGCTGCCCTTTTAACTGCCATACGACAAGTTGAAAAGTAAAATGTTAGCGCTTGAGTGAAAGCATAAAGCATGCTAACATCATGAGGTTGGATAGCACGTGCGCACTAAGTCACTCACCTAAACATAATATGCATAAAAGTGTTATGGTATATGACTGGGAAGGGCTCAAAGCTGTATATTGATACAGAATAAATCCAATATGGCTGATGTATATATGCAACATGGATGTATTTAGTTCACTTCACTTTCTAGTAATATCTAAAATCACAGCTTCCTTTGAACACAACCCCCCTCCTCCTTTTGAAATGTGTTTTAGTACCAGGCTATGTTAACCATTGATTACATCTTCACTGCTTTAATGTTGTATGTCACAAAATGTATGTTTTGTTAAATACACCTACTTATGATTTTACACAATCAACTTATTTTCACTGTAGAATGTATAAGAATATTCTAGAACTTTGTAGCAATTAGTGCGCATATGATATGCAAGTATAACGCCTGTGCAGAAGTGCTTTTAATCAAACGTCACTTTACCATCTCTAGATGTCTCACTTCCTGCTGTGTTTGAATCTGCTATTTACTTTAACCTGTTGTTTGCCATTCAAGGAATAAATATAATAAGTATTTACTTGTTTCTTTGTGTCTGAGAAGTTCCTATAGCATATATGTGTGTATATTTCTATGTATGTATGTATATTTGTATATGTATGTGTTTTTTCGTATGTATGTGCATACATACACATACTGTACATATGGATATATACATACATATACACATACTGTACATATGGATATATACATACATATACACATACTGTACATATGGATATATACATACATATACACATACTGTACATATGGATATATACATACATATACACATACTGTACATATGGATATATACATACATATACACATACTGTACATATAAGTATACACATACATATACACATACTGTACATATGGATATATACATACATATACACATACTGTACATATAAGTATACACATACATATACACATACTGAACATATGGATATATACATACATATACACATACTGTACATATGGATATATACCTACATATACACATACTGTACATATGGATATATACATACATATACACATACTGTACATATGGATATATACATACATATACACATACTGTACATATAAGTATACACATACATATACACATACTGAACATATGGATATATACATACATATACACATACTGTACATATGGATATATACATACATATACACATACTGTACATATGGATATATACATACATATACACATACTGTACATATGGATATATACATACATATACACATACTGTACATATGGATATATACATACACATACACATAGTGTACATATGGATATATACATACATACATATACTGTACATATGGATATATACAGTACATACATATACATATACTGTACATATAGGTATATTCATACAGATACACATACTGTACATATGGATATATACATACATATACACATACTGTACATATGGATATATACATACATATACACATACTGTACATATGGATATATACATACATATACACATACTGTACATATGGATATATACATACACATACACATACTGTACATATGGATATATACATACATACATATACTGTACATATGGATATAT
Organism: Bombina bombina; assembly: GCF_027579735.1. Classification (NCBI taxonomy): domain Eukaryota; kingdom Metazoa; phylum Chordata; class Amphibia; order Anura; family Bombinatoridae; genus Bombina; species Bombina bombina. The sequence continues at coordinate 1,206,159,310 of NC_069502.1, read as the reverse complement.
ACAGTACATACATATACATATACTGTACATATAGGTATATTCATACAGATACACATACTGTACATATGGATATATACATACATATACACATACTGTACATATAGATATATACATACGTATACACATAATGTACATATGGATATATACATACATATACTGTATATATGGATATATACATTACATACATATACACATACCGTACATATGGATTTATGAATCAGTATAAGGAGCACCTAAAAGAAGGTTTAGGTGGAATATGTTGGTCAATTAAAATATACAATCGTTTATTACAGTTTATACATTAGTTAAAAACATGAATCCATGTGAATACAATAAAAATCATATACAACTATATAAATCTATATATAGCAAATAAGATGGAGGTACATATACCAAGAGTGCAGCTACAATATATAAAGCAGTCCTCCAAATGAAAGATAAACTGTCAGTATGTTGAAATAGTGTAGTTCTTCTGAAATATCTCCCTGCTATTCCCACCTCCTATAACCTCCGATCCAGTACCAGCACATTATTTAGTCTGCCTCAGTATAAAAAGAAAGAAGCTCGATCCTCCTTTTCCTACAGAGCACCACAATTATGGAACAACCTCCCGCACTTTCAAACCTTCCCCAAGCCTAAAATCCTTCAAGAGATCCCTCTCTACATATCTCAAAACAGAATGCACCTGTCATGGTTGATTATATATTTCATACCTGTTCTATGTTAAATTTTTGCATATATTGTGTATTATTATTGTTTTTGTATTTTATTGTACCCTACTGTAACAATGCAATGTTTTGTGGACCCAGGAGATACTTAAAAATTACAGAAATCTCAATGTATCCTTCCTGGTAAAATATTTATAAATAAATAATAAATAAAATATGTGCTATTTAGTGAATCCCTTTGGGTGTGTGCTGTTACAGTCCCAAAAATCCAGATAGAATTCAGAAAAAAGGAAAAAATAGGAAAATAATTATAAAAATGGAAAAATATAAAAATATAAAAATGGAAAAAGTCCCTTCCTCCCCCTTACTACCTCTCCCCCTTCTCCCCCCCCCCTTTCTCTTTTTTTTTTTTTTTTCTTTCTTCTCTCCCTCTCCCCCTCCTTCCTCCCTTCTATACACTTTTCTCTTTCTTTCCTTCTTTCCTCAGGCATGGGCCTGAAACTTTCCCCATGACCGACGCTCTATTATCTTTTCTGATTAAAATTGTTACAAACTTATAATGTTGTTATAGTACATCGAGACGAGCATGAATGGGCTTCCAGATTTTAACTGGTCTCTACTCAGCTTTACCCATTCATGGATACTGTATCTTTATGTAGCTTACTGGACTCCATAGAGTCATCTGTACATGTATTTCTGTATCTCATGACTTTTGATGTACGCATTCTATTCACTTTCTGTTTATTCTTCAATAAAGCTTTGAAAATCAAAAAAAAAATGGAAAAAGTATAAAAAATAGAAAAAAATATTGAAAAAATAAGACTTGCTGTTATGATATAGTAAGGTAAATCCAAAATCTGTCCCTCTATGGACATTTGCCGTGCTCTGTGACTTCCAGTGGACAAAAAATAATATAGTGCAATATAGCGCAAAATTTATCAAGCCCCAAAAAAATGCACCTAAAAAGTCGTAATTTTTTCTGCAATAGTTCACAATGTCTGAAGTCAAAAATGTCGCCAGTATTTATCAAAATTCTAGAGACATTTTTGGGGCAAAACTTTTTTACGATGTCAAGCGAATGGCTGATCCTATTTTTCTTGCGAAAATGTCATTTTCACTTGTTTTATCAAACTTAATTTTACACACCAGTAAATGGTTTATTGTTTTAATCAAGTGATCATTTGTAAGAATGTTATTTCTTATATATTGAAGTTATTTTTATTTTGCCCCTTCTTTGGCTCTCTTTCATTGAGGAAGGTTGCCTGTTTTTTTGAGCTTATCTTCGTTCTTTTTAATACACTTATTTCAATTGCACTTAAATTATTTTACTTTTTTATAAATTTGTATATACCTTTTTGTTATTTAATTATTAATATTATTCAGGTTCTGTGCCTTGTTGTGAGCAATTTCTAACCCTAGATTCAGCAAGAAAAATACATATTTCCATGTTCCCTCCAGACAAACAACAATATTGCTCTTTATTTTTCACTCCTCGCAACCTACAAATTAGCAAGATTAAAAACAGTGAATATTGCATGCACCACTTTTCATAAATATATGAGAACTGCGAATATATACAGGCATTTTAAAATGCAATAGAGATTAATACAAGAATTAGACATTTCCCGACAACTTATTTGCATATATTTAAGACTTGCGAAGTGGTCATGAGTCAATTTGTTTGCTCATATGAAAAGTTGCGACTTTATTGGCGCATAACCTTTCATAAATATGGTGATATCATTTTTTACGACAAATGAGAGAATTTTCTTATTAATAAATATCTTGCCCATAGTAAGTAGGGAAAAAAAATGTGATTTCTCCTAGATGGAGGCTTACCATATATGTCAACGCATTTCAGGCTCAAGTTTAGGCCTTTATCAAGACTAACAATGGTAAATCAAGGTAGCCTTTTATAGGGAATGATGTGTGTCCCTATTGGGTAAGTAGTTCATTTTGGCACCAAAATATATGTAATACAGTCATTGATAGGTGTAGCTTATGTTGTTCTGACTATTTTGTTTGGTCCGTATTTTCCGGAAGTGACGTCATCAAACTGGCATCACTTCCGGTTCCAGTCTCTATTATTCGATAGGTTGTTATGTTTTCTCCTCTAACATAGGATGTTAGTGTGCAGTATTTAACTGCATATGTGCATGCTGCATATGCTGGAAGGGGCGTAATAGATACAGTATCACTTTTGGTTTCAGGTTTTCACCAATATTATATAAATATTAGCGGCTTATCACATATATTATGTTAATTGTGTGCAAGAATTATAAGCTCCCGACATAATGGTTATACTATCCTGAGCCAGTTATGTCAGACTCAGTCCACTAGATAAGTGGAAAATATACAATGCGCATAAAAAATATACTTAGGCTTTGAAATTAATAGCTCCTACAATGTGATAAGCTAAAAACATGTGTGCATTTCCACAGATAATTATACAAAAAATAAATTATATTGATAAAAAATGTTATATACAAAAGCGCTTTGTGCTGATATAGGTGAGACTTTGAGGCCTATTTATCAAAGGTCTGTCGGACCTGATCCAACAGTGCGGATCAGGTCCAACAGACCTCGCTAAATGCGGAGAGCAATACGCTGTCCATATTGAGCATTGCACCAGCAGCTCTTGTGAGCTACTGGGTGCAACGCCGCCCCCCGGAGATTCGTGGGCCAATCGGCCACCAGCAGGGGGTGTCAATCAACCCGATCCGTACTCGATAGGTTTGAATTTGTGGCGATCTCTGTCCGCCTGCTTCATAACTGCTGTTCTGGCGAGTCCCTCCATTCAGAACTTGATAAATGGGCCTCTTTGTATGTACAAATGCTTCCCTATATAATACAACTCCTCAAATAGGAACGAGGATATATATATATATATAATATATATATATATATATAAATATATTATATATATATATATATAGAGAGAGAGATCTATGTGAAAAGGCTCTAGGTTATATTAGGTTATATACATGAGAATGCAGAATGCCAAGGGTACATAAAAATATAAAACCACAGATATACAAACATATATAAAAATATATCAATATATACACTTCCCAAAGGATTATTTAGAAATACTATACAAAAAATGGTATAGGCTGGTATCTAAATGTTGTAGTAGATGATGCTAGGAAAGTGTGTAATCCTTCCGCTGGATTAAACCAGTAAATCAAATTGTTTTTTGTGTTGTTTTAACTCGTTTGGATAACACTAAATGACACTTGATGACAATGTTCTCTGTCTGTCCTTCCTATAAACCCAGTACAAAAACTATATAACCCTTCTGCGGGAGCTTTAAAAAAGATAAAAATTGAACCTAAATTTACCCATAGGTCTTAATGTTATTACTCTAATAGCATTAATTAACTCTGGTGGTTTACTTACTGATATTTAATAAGATCTAATCAAGCTCTGTCTATAATCTTTAGAGAACTAGTATGGGTATACATGTAATTTGCAGATATAAATTGACATAATGTCTTAATCTATATTCCTTATTTATGTTTTCACTCATAGATTTAAGAGATGTGAAAAGATCTTCCTTTGTTATTCAGACCTTTGGGATATAGACAATCTAGTTTAAAAATCCATTTGGATTCTGCAATTAATAGCTTTTTCTCATAGGTCTCCACCTCTCCAGTTTTTCGTAATTCTTTGCTACCCAAAAAATCAGAAACTCGTATTACTACTGGCCTTGGTGGTTATGTGTAAAATGTATATATACAGGTGTTTCTGTATTCTTATTCTTAATCTGCAATAGGTTTTCTCTTATTTTATCTTTTAGTGGTCTCAATGTTTGTCCTACATATTGCAGTCCACAGACACATTGGATTAGCTAGATCACACCTTTGTACTGACATTTAATTAGATCTCATATTTCAAATTTCATATTCATGCTATGATCTGTAAAAGTGTTTGTTTTTAGACCACATTTGCAGGCTTTGCAGCCAGGGCATGGGAAGAAACCTCTAATCATATTTAATGCATATGGATATATACATACATATACACATACTGTACATATGGATATATACAAACAAATACACATACTGTACCAAGGGAAATATACATACATACTGTACATATGGATACACACACACACATATATATATATATATATATATATAATATATATATATATATATATATATATATATATATATATATATACACAAACTGTACATATGGATATATACATACATATACACATACTGTACATATATTAATAAATCTTCCATTTCAAACTGTTTGGCATAGATAACCGCAAGGTAGCTGGAACAGGTGTACTCTACTGTTATGCACAGTCGACGTACGTTTTGCCCCACAGTGCTTTGTGACTATCCGGGGCAATGACAGGTTCTTAAACTCGTGGAGAGTAACAGACGACTTGTACACGGCATTTCATGACAAGCTACTGGAAGTCGTAATCGCTGTATCCGGAGGTTCCTGGAAACAAGTAAAAGATATGCTACAAATCAAGGACAACCCCTCTGATTGGAAAAATATCGGCTTTGAGGTATCATACACCTTGACAGAAAAGTATGTATCTGATTGTTTTTCCCGGCTGGAGCTTTATATGGCAATATGATGTGTGTGCTTGCTGGAAATCTGTAAGTCAGACTGTCAGGATACCGTAGTGCTGCACTTCACTGCATTTTACTACATTAATGACCCTAAACCACTATTTTAACAAGAGGCTTTGCATTCACACACAAAGCAGATTTGAGAGGACCCTTTTACCTCCTAACCTCTGCTTGGTGAAAATATTGAGAGGTAATTCTGCTAAGTGTGTTGGACTCTATTATAGGCATGTTGCCACAAGGAATTTAAAGTGGCAAGACAGTCCGTTGTATCCTACGCTTGACACAGAATAATTAACCTAATATCTGGAGGTCAGATGTTTATGCACAGTTAGTTGATTTATGTTAGTGGCTATTTGCCAAAACATAGGTCGCACACTGTATTTGATATGTGGAAAATATGAACAGTATATATGCTTATTATAGTGATAGCACCACTAATTTATCTGATGTCTATTTATCTGACTTAATAAATAATCTCTCCATTATATTCTCCTTGTTGGCCACCATTCTTGGCTGTCCTGTGGTGTAGGTGTCGTGGGAAACGGCCTTGAGCAATAAAAGAGTGCTGAAATCCCTCTCTGTCCAAATATACATATGTATATCTCTTTTATTTGTAGTTATAATATTATATTATATATATACTATATATATATATATATATATAGGTATATATATATTAATTATATATATATATATACTATATTAGGTATATAGATAGATAGATAGGATAGATAGATAGATAGATAGATAGATATACACATACTGCACATACTGTAAATATGGATATATACATACATATACACATACTGGCACATAGGATATATACATGCATATACACATACTGTACATATGGGTATAACACATACATATATACAAACTGTATATATGGATGTATACATAATATATACAATACTGTACCTATGGATATATACATACATATACACATACTGTACAGATGGATATATACATACATATATACATACAGCACATATGATTTATGCATACATATACACATACTGTACATACTGTACACATGGGTAGATACATACATACTGTATATACATACTATACATATGGATATATACATGCATATACACATACTGTACATATGGAAATATACATATATATATATACATACTGTACATATGGATATATACATATGTATCTATGTGTATATATATATATATATATATATATATATATATACTGTACATACTGTATAGATATATACATACATATATACATACTGTACATATGGATATATACATACATACATATACACATACTGTACATATGGATATATATATATATACACACACACACACGGATATATATACACACAACATTATTTGTCTATCTGTTTATGTCTATCTACAGCAGTGCTTTCCAAATTGCGTGTTGTGACACATTAGTGTGTCGGCGGCAATGTGTAGGTGTGTCCCTGCTTCAGCACAATTTTGTTTTAATTTACATTTTTTTTGGTTTCCGACTTTCCGCCTGCCTGCTACGCATATCACATGGTTGACACATGATTGATACCTATTGGGTCACAGATCATCTTAACCTATTGGTGCAGCCCAGCGGGAACTGAAACCATTGCCATTGGTGGCTTTGATGGCACATTGGATCCTGACTGCACGTATAGTCTCCTCAATCGGCTCATGACTACATGTGTAGTCAGTGAGTGGGACAGCTGCTTGATGATTAAATGCGAGTAAATTAGAAACTGTGTTCATCCCATCAACCTCATACATCCCATTAAACTAGTAAGTAGCTATTGGTGTTATTAAACTTTTTAATTCTTGCACATACTTACTGTTATTTGTAAATACATTTTGTTATTATATAATTTTATTATGTGGTCCATATCTCTAAAAACAAGTGAGTTTAAACCTCCTGTTTGCTAGTACAACTGAATTACTGTGTCACAAAAAGGGATGTAGGTCTAAAAAGATGTGTCACCAACATGAAAAGTTTGGAAAGCTCTGATCTACAGTATATGTCTGTCTGTTTATGTCTATCTACAGTAATCTGTTTGTTATGTCCTATCTACAGTGTCTGTCGTGTGTGTCTCGGTGTGTGTGTCTACAGTATCTGTCTGTTATGGTCTTAGAGTGTGTGTCTATCTACAGTATCTGTTTGTTTATGTCTGTCTATGTGTATCTGTCTATGCCTATCTACAGTGTCTGTCTGTAGTCTATGTCTATCTACAGTATCTATTTATGTCTGTCTATGGTGTATCTGTCTGTTTATGCCTATCTACTGTGTCTGTCTGTCTGTCTATCTGTTTATGGCTTTCTACAGTATCTGTCTGTATGTCTATGGTCTATCTACCAGTATCTGTTTGTTTATGTCTGTCTATGTCTGTCTGTTTATGTATATCTACAGTATCTGTATGTCTGGTTTATGTCTGTCTGGGGGTCTGTTTATGTCTATTTACAGTATCTGTTTGTTTGTTTATGTTTGTCTATGTGTATTTATCTGTTCATGTCTTTCTACAGTATCTGTCTGTCTGTATGTCTGTCTATGTCTATCTACAGTATCTGTCTGTCTGTCTATGTCTATCTACAGTATCTGTTTGTTTATGTCTGTCTGTTTGTCTGTCTGTTTATGTCTATCTACAATATCTGTCTGTCTGTTTATGTCTGTCTGTCTGTCTGTTTATGTCTCTCTACAGTATCTGTTGTTTATATTTGTCTGTCTGTTTATGTAACTCTATGTCTGTCTGTTTGGTTTATGTATGTCTATGTCTGTTTATGTGTTTGTTTTTATCTATCTATCTATCTATCCATCTATCTTCTATATATTCATACATTGTATGTCTCTTTAACCCCTTTGCTGTAAGAGAGGACATATAACTCAACCAAATTGACTATTGACCAACTCTCTCTGGGGCCAGATACAAGTGGCACTCTAGCGTTAACTGGGGTGATATTTCAATTCCAAGTTGAATGTGAACGTTGCACCTCCGTGCGCAATTTAAATTTGCACTGTTGGGTTAGCATGAGTGAACCTTGCGTACAGTGTTAGAGACTTAAATAAATTTGCCACCAAACCCAACATAAATACATTACAGTGTTACACTCATATAGATAATAAAAAATATTAATTCTAATTATTAATTAGATATTTTTAATAGGGTTAAAGGTATACATTATATGAAAATCTGTTTGCATAGAAAGGGCTGATATTGTATGTGTATATATATATAAATATATATTAATAAATATGTGTATGTAGGTATAGTTATATACACTTAAAAGCCATTTTCAATCAAATGCTTAAACAAAACAAAAATAAATCATCTTTTATTCAATTTTAATAATTAATAAGCTTTTTACTATGTATTTAATAAAATATTTTAAATTTCAATGTTCTTCAACTAGAAGAAAATGGTATTTGTATTTTTAAAATATATATTCATATAGATATATAGGTATAAATAAATATTTTACTAGAAATATATTTAAAAATCACATTTAATTTATGTGATGAACATTGGAATGTAAAATATTCAGAACTCCTGTCAGGTTGAGCGCATGTGGTCTTACGCGGTCAATCCTTTCCACGCACGAAGAGCTGTAGTTAAAGGGACAGTCAAGTGCAAAAATAAACTTTCATTAATCTGATAGGGCATGTCATTTTAAACAATTTTCCAATTTACTGCCTTCACCAATTTTTGTTTTGTTCTCTTGATATTCTTAGTTGAAAGCTAAACCTAGGGGTAGGCTCATATGCTAATTCCTTAGACCTTGAAGGCCACATATAATCTCACAGTTTTTCACCACTAGAGGGTGTTTAGTTCATGTGTTTCATATAGGAAAACATTGAGCTCATGCAAGTGATGTTACCTAGGAGTAAGCACTGATTGGCTAAAATGCAAGTTTGCCCAAAAAATTTAAATAAGGGGAAGGAGCAGTGTGCAGAGGTTTATGGGTAAATTTACTATTGTGCGGATGGACATGATACAATGGTAGGGGTATCATGTCCGCCGCACATTGATAAATGCCGACAGCACACGCTATCGGCATTTATCATTTGCACCAGCAGTTTCTGGGTGAACTGCTGGTGGCAATGCCGCCCCCTGCAGATTTGTGGCAATCGGCCGGCTAGCAGCGGGTGTCAATTAGCCAGATTCCCGTATGTTCGATCAGGCTGATTGCTGTCTCACTCACCTCAGAAGGTGGCGGACCGAGTTAAGGAGCTGCGGTCTTAGGAACCGCTGCTTCTTAACTTCCGCTTCAGGTGGAACAGAAGCGGAATAGTGTCGGAGCAGAATCCGCTGCTTCATAAATCGACCCCTTAGAGAGGTCTGAGAGTTTAAGGATTAATATATCTCATACTGTTTTACCTTGACAGTTTGCAGCGGCATAGATACAAGGTAATTACAGAGGTAAAACGTGTATTTATATAACTGTGTTGGATATGCAAAACTGGGGAATGGGTAATAAAGGGATTATCTATCTTTTTAAACAACACAAATTCTGGCATTGACTGTCCCTTTAACAGTTTCACAAAACACTTCAAAAATACTTTACAAAGTGTACAGTTAAACTTATAATAACACGAGTTCCGGTGGGCGGGTCAAGGAGCAAGCAGCTGCACTGAAGAGCTCCGGTGAAACTGCAAAACTAATGGGCTTTTGTCTGCACTTTTCTTACTTTATGGGAGTGGACGAAACCTGCCTCAACTGCCCAACATTGACCCCTTGCAAACCCCTAAGTTGCATCTCAGCCTTAACACAGAAGGTGTTCGGACAATTTCCACAGCACAGGCGACAAACATCTCGCCCCCACCGCAAGCAGGCTAGCACATATACGTGCGCTCATATCCCAAGAGAACTACGGAACATACCTGCCTGGCCAATCAAGTCACGCTGATAGGACACAGCTCGGTGAAGACTTAGTGAGGCTGAAGACCGGAGACGGCCGACTCGCAAGCACCTGACCGCTTCACCAAAGCGCCGTCATACCGCTTCTTGGCACCGGAGAGAATCAGAAGCTGGGCTGGCTGAGGGTGCACGGACTGAAATACTATGAAGTGAGCCAACCTGAGGGAAACTGCGGGCGGAAAGCCGGATCATCTATGGCCGCATGAGACTCGCTCTCTTGCCTGTCGGCTGGTAAGGTCAGACCGCGGGAGAAAGGGCGCGAAAAGGACGCCATCTTGCCCGCCTCAGGCTGTGAGGAAGGACTCAAGCTAAGGCCCCGCTGCTGCACAGACAGGAGAATCAACACAGCTGGGCTTCGACCTAGATACCTGCGGGACCTTGTGTCTCATTACGGGACCCGGCGAAACGCTGCTTCAACCCTGCATACGGACTCCCACTACAGCTGGTCTACAGCCGACTGATAAGGTAACTCCGCAGTTCCCCCACACGAATACACGAAGGGCCTATACTTGTTAGGGAGGGATAAGGACACTCACCATCTCAGAACTAAGCCGCATAGTCTTGTTTTCTGCACCCGGGGCCTTGGCCTGTGGGACACTGCAAGGGAACTAAGAGAACAGGAACTTGATAGTGGAGGATTACAAAGCAGGCCCTACCACACTATATTGCAGAGACTACTCCCTGTTGCAACCGGCTCTAGAATACAGGTCACCCTTCTCTCCATGTAGACATTTCTTGCATGTTACAGATATGACCTGCTGAGTGGGGTTTATGCCTTTCTGATCACAGCCTTGCTTTATTTCTGCATAGTTTATTTCTGCATTGTATATCACCGGTGGTTAATACTGTACTGTTTCTAATACCTGCATACATCTGTCTTGTATTGTCATTGTACTATTGTGGGGGATAGATAAACCCACCCTGAAATGGTGGGAGTTAATATATGGATAAATTCCTAGCTGGAGGTAAAAATGTCGGGAATAATAAAAGCTCAGGAAAGACTAGGGGGGCAGCTGACCACTTGCAGGATACATCCTCTAATGTGCAGGATACGAGCATGTTACCTTTTGAAACACATGTGGTGGTGCAGCAGCTCTCCTCTATCTTTCTCCCCCAAAATGGAGAGCTTGGCAGAAGGGCCTAGACCATCTGGCGGGCGAGATGAAACAGTTCTCGGTCCGCTTCACTGAGGTAGAAAACAGGATATCGGGGCTGGAAGATACAGTTGTCACTCATGGTACCCAAATTGATGGTACTGGTAAAGAAAATGTGTATATTGCACCAAAGGTTGGAGGATCTAGAGAAATAGATCCCGCCGTAATAACCTGCGTAACCTAGGGATCCCTGAAAGTGTTAAACCTAAAGGGCCTTATTCATTTCATAGAAAACACCTTACCACTTTTACTCAAACTAATCCCCGCCCATATTTAAAGGCAGTGTAGAGAGGAACACACAGGATGGGCCCTGATAGGCAACATGAAAGGGAAAACACAAAGCCCAGACAAGTGATGATTAAGCTACTACACTTTCAATTAAAGGTGGAAATGCTAAGGGCTTATAGAAAGGTTGCCCCAATAATGTATGAATTTTCCAAATGCTAATTTTCAGGATTACTCCTCCAAGGCTCATGAGGAGGCGCAAAGAATTCTCCCCACTCTGTTTCACGGTTAAACGGGGGAGGGGGGTAGAAGGTATATCTCTTATATCCTGCTAAACTAAAAATGTTAACTTCCTCAGGGCCCCAAATTCTTTGACACCATCCCACGGGAGGTGCAATGAGTATCTAAGTAGGGAGAAAAATGAGATGGCCGGCTGGCCGTCACCTAGACCCGGTTTGAAGAGTGAGCGCGAGCGTCTGCACTGCCATTAGTGGTTTAAAAAACATTTTACCTAGGCAACCACTATAATCCCCCTAGAAGCATGTTATGATGTGGGTGTTGAAATATATATTGGTTAAAATGTTGATTGCTATGTTTGTTATAGTTTTTCATTTTATGTTCAAATTGTACTTAAGGCTCAGACAGCGTATCTCTCAAGATATGGGACGATTGCTCGGGCCCTCTAGAGTCAAGTCAGATCCAGCCCCTTAGTTTAAATGTTCCTGACATGTTACTTGATGTGGAAGAAATTCTCCAACCTAGAGAGTACCATATATTCTGTTTATTTGTAATGTTACTACCAAATAGAGTAATAAGTTTATTTATCAAAAACCATGTTTTTTGGAAGCGAGATGCTTTTCATGGCCTAGTACCAATCCTGTTTCAATATGCAGCCAGGCTTTATAGGGCAATACTAGTCATTCTACACGCTGCAGCCACACATGCCTTAATTTCTCTTAAGAGTGGGACACTGTCTCCATGTCCGGGTGTGGCGAACCCGAAGTTCATTAGTTTAAATAACCTTGACAATCCAAATGAGAGTAACAACAAACCCCATTCTGAAGGGTCTCACAACTCACTCCGTTTCAATTTAAGGTTGCATAGATCTAATCTTTTTGTACACCTAATACTGCTTTGTGGTTGTGGGAGTTTTGTTCTCCCTCTCCCCTGTAAAGAAAAGGAAAAGAGTATATATATATATATATATATATATTTTTTTTTTTATTTATTTTTTTTTCTCTCCCTCTTCTCCTCCTCCTCCCTTTTTCCTTAATGCTTGCAGGTGTCTGGTCTGGTTTGGAGCCGCGTATGGTCATTTAAATGGCGGTAAGACTTTTGACATGGAATGTGGGAGGGATCAACTCCCCCACTAAGAGAAAAACCATACTTACACACTTAAGACGCCTAGGGACAAACATTGCACTATTACAGGAGACCCACCTCTCTGAGGTGGAAACCGAAAAACTGAGGAGGGACTGGGTGGGCTCAGTAGAGTATGTTTCTTACACTAACTCTAGCATAGGCATAGCAATTTTGTTTGGGAAACGAGGGAATATAGAGGTTCTAAGCACCCACAAAGACAAGGAGGGGAGATTTTTAATAGTTAAAACCAGAATAAACCAGAAAATTTTGGTAATATGTAACATATATGCCCCAAACTGCAAATCCACAGCTTTCTGGACAAGACTAACCCAAACACTCACCCCATACCTGGGCTTGGATATCATACTGGGGGGGGATTTTAATCTAGCATCAAACCCCATTTGTGATAGACTGAGGGATCCGGAGCGTCTAGCGGGGGGGGGGGGGGGGTGTAGGCCGAGAGGTAAGGGCACTTTTGAGTGGAAGGTATTCTCCAGGCTCACTAACTCACTGCAACTTGTTGATATTTGGAGACTGCGGAATGCGGAAGGCAGGGATTTTACTTGCATTTCGAGGTCTGCTCCAACATTGACGCGCATCGATCTCTTTATGATATCCTCTAGCATGGTCCCGAGAGTCACCAGTACCAAGATCCACAACGTAGTGGTCTCTGACCATGCGCCAGTTGAACTGGTGGTTTTGTATGGTGCCAGGATTGCTAACAAGCAAACGCTGAGATTCCCAGGATATCTCTATACCTCGGACGCCTTTTCAAAACACCTGGCGCATGCATGGAACGACTATTATACTGATAACCAGGCCCATTGAGATAACCCAGAACTGTTCCGGAATACGGCCAAAGCAGTCTTAACGGGAGATATTATCTCCTACGTTGCTGCATTGAAGAGGAAGGCACAAGCTAAGCTGCAAGAGCTGCAAGAGGCTTTGACAGAGTCTTATCAAACATATTGAGGTAATCCCTGCCAATCCTCAAAAGATAGGTACCTCATCCATAAAAGTGTGCTGGATGTATTTCTGGGGCACCAAGCGGTTGCTCAGCTCTTGAGGTATAGTGCCAAATACTACAGAGAGGGTGATAGATCTGGCAGATTGCTAGCCTCACTGATTAACAGAAAAACGGCTCGCAAACCCATTGCAGCTATTACCTATCGCAAGAAAACACATAGGACTCCAGAATCCATTGTGGAAGCTCTGGCGAATTACTACTCCTCTTTATATGCTGGTCAAAAGATGCCGCCTCAGGGGGCAATAGAGTCCTTCTGGAAGGGTTTAAATCTACCCCAAATCACAGCAGAACAGCTAGAGGCCCTCAATTCTCCTATCTCCTTAGAAGAGATCACGAAAACAATCTCTTCTATGTCCAATGGTAAGACGGCGGGCCCGGACGGCCTTCCAATCGAATTCTTTAAACTATTAAAATCCCAGATTGCACCTACCTTAACTCACTTATTTAACTTGTACTATAAAGATTTGGTCTCCCCTCCGAAAACGTTCACAATGGCGCACGTGTCCCTGATTCCGAAGCCTGGGAAGAACCCCGGTTTGCCTGAATCTTATCGCCCCATTTCCCTTCTCAATTCGGATTACAAGATACTCATGAAAATTTTGACCGATAGGCTGAAAGTAATACTGACAGACATCATTCATCCGGACCAGACCGGATTCATGTGCCACAGAACCTCAATGTACGGAGGGTACTTCATGCCATAGCACATTTTGCGACCGGATCGGGGGACCCGGGAGTACAGGGGGAATCGGAGGCCTTCCTGCTGTCTTTGGATGCAGAGAAGGCCTTCGATAGAGTGGAGTGGAGCCATCTGTTGGACACGCTACAACGCTTTGGCTTCTCAGGATCGTTTCTGCAATACGTAGGTAACATCTATGCAGCTCCATGGATTCACATCATGGCCAACGGTTTATTCTCGCCTCGTATTACTTTACAGAGGGGCACTCGTCAAGGGTGCCCCCTATCCCCCCCCCCTCTTCAATTTAGCCCTGGAGCCCCTGGCTACCAAACTACGTATGGTGTATCCGGGTATCTTACTGGGTGATGAAAGGCTGCACCTTGCACTCTATGCAGACGACATGCTCCTATTTGTAGAGCACCCAGCGGAACATATACCAAAAATCTTGGCAACAATCGAGGCGTTCGGATCCTTCTAGGGATACAGGGTAAATAAAACCAAGTCGGAGATTCTGTGGCTTTGGAGACATGGGGTTCAGGGCATCTCCTACCCTTTTCAGGAGGCCAAGCCCACTTTGACCTACTTGGGCATTCAGCTGTCCACTGACAACCATACCCTTTACCGTGCCAACGTTACCCACGTTTGTCGTGATATTGAACGGACTTTAGAGGGCTGGAGAAACTTGCCTGTCTCTCTAACAGGACGCGTTAACTTGATAAAAATGGTGATCCTGCCACGGATTTTATACCCTCTCTTAATGCTGCCACTTCTGATTACTAAAAAGGATCTGGCACTATATACCCGAGCTCTCTCAAAATTCCTGTGGAGGGGGGGTAGACCTAGGATAGCGCTCACGAAACTATATGCGCAGTCCTCGTTCGGCGGTTTGGGGTTACCCAATCTGAAACTCTATAATTGGGCGACACTCAATTGCCTCATGCTCGACTGGCAATTACAAACAAGGCACTTCTACTCACCTGAATTGGAGCGCCATGCCCTGGGGGGATTTGACCTCTCTTTCTTACCCTATGCCTCAATCAATGACATCCCAGTCAAAGTCAAGGACAGCTTGTTATACAAGGATGTTCTGAGAGCTTGGCGGTTAACCCTTGGCCACATTGGCCGCTGCTGCGTGGCTTCGAGAATGATCCCGTTACGGAATAATACTGAATTTCCCCCAGGGACCGACACCTCTCCGTTTGTTAAATGGGAAGGCGGGGGACTATGCTTAGTGGGGGACGCTCTGGATCTCTCTAGAAAGTGTATAAAGTCATTTACTGAACTACAAGTTCAATTCGGGATACCGAGGGTCCACTTTTTTGCTTACCTTCAGATGAGGCATTACATTGATAAGTTGATCAGAGACGACCCACACTTTTGGGAGCCACATGCACTTGCTGTGCCGGTGGCCTCCTTCAAAGCAGGCTGTTTTTCCAATTTCAGGGATATACAAGTCAGATTGAATCAAAAGACTTACTCCTGCTAGAGAATAAATGGAACATAAGCCTAGAGAGGGAAGACTTAGCAGAGATGATCCAACATAGTGTAGAAAATACCAAAAGAGCTACTCTGTCTATGACCCTTAGGGAATCCCAGACTAGGATGTTACACAAAGATTACATTATCCCACGAAGGCTATCTAAATGGAACCCCAGGGTGGTGAATGAGTGTAGCAAGTGCAGAGTCTCTAACCCAGATTTCCTACACTATTTCCTTGCTTGCCCCTGGGTTAGACAGTTTTGGGGCAAAATTGCCTTTTGGATCACTAATGTTATCAAACTCAGGGTTCAAATAGAAATAGAGCAAATCTGCTTTTTGGAGTGGAGGGATCAGAGCCCTAGGCACGTACCTTTGCTCACTACCATCGTCTTAGTGGCTAGGAAGATCATTCTGAGAGTCTGGACGGAGAGTACGGCTCCGACATTCAATGCTTTTAAACACAGCTTGCATAAACAACTGCTCATAGAGCAGTTAGATACTAGGATGGACACCAATAGAAGACTTAAACACTTCATAAATAAATGGCGGGATTACATTACGACATTAAGCAATGACTTACAAAGCCAAAGTTTTAGGTTCTTTTGCACACACTGAATATATGCTCACCGCCTCTTTGCGTGGAGAATGGGGTTTCCTGTATCGAACACTGGGGTGGCGTGGAGGGGAGAGAGAGAGGAGAATTACTATATTAAAAGTAAACCTACCAAACTGTTTCTCTTTTCCGCCCCCTTTTTTTTTTTTTTTTTTTTGCTCTTACACCACAAAAGCGAATGGTGAGTTAACTTCTTACGCTGCTGCAAAGGGTTGATCATGTTGGTTTCATTATGTCTAGGTTAAATTGTTTATATACTTAGGTATCCCACAAGAAGTGGAATAAGTTGAAAAAAAAAAAGAAAAAGAGGACTGAGAACTTGAATCTTATCATATTTTTATTTTCTTTTGACTGTGACATGCGATAGTGTTGTATAACCATGTCTCTTCTAATGTACTGAGAAAATGTACTTGTATACTGTTTCTTGTCCTCAATAAAAACAGAATTAAAAAAAAAAAAAAACGTTATAATAACACTGTCTAATAAAACATATTTTATAAATAATGTTGCACACAAATGTTGACCCAAAGATACGAGCTCTCGGTGTTATAAAAAAAAAGCTGACGCAGGGATTTTACATTGACAAACATACACATACATAGAGACACATGGATTTATATGTAGTTGAGATATGTTTAACTATAGAGATAATGAAAATATTTTACATTACAATGGGATTTTCAAAGAGATATTGCATATAGATTTCGAGATATCTAGACATATACAGTATCTCACAAAAGTGAGTACACCCCTCACATTTTGTAAATATTTTATTATTTCTTTTCATGTGACAACACTGGAAGAAATGACAACTTTGCTACAATGTAAAGTAGTGAGTGTACTGCCTGTATTAACAGTGTAAATTTGCTGTCCCCCTCAGAAATAACTCAACACACAGCCATTAGATGTCTAAACCGTTGGCAACAAAAGTGAGTATACCCCTAAGTGTAAATGTCCAGATTGGGCCCAAGAGTGTCAATATTTTGTGTTGCCACCATTATTTTTCCAGCACTGCCTTAACCCTCTTGGACATGGAGTTCACCAGAGCTTCACAGGTTGCCACTGAAGTCCTCTTCCACTCCTCCATGATGACAGCATCACAGAGTTGGTGGAATGTTAGAGACCTTGGCGCTCCCCCACCTTCCGCTTGAGGATGCCCCACAGATGCTCCATAGGGTTTAGGTCTGGGAGAAATTCTTAGCCAGTCCATCACCTTTATCCTCACTTCTTTAGCAAGGCAGTGGAGGTGTGTTTAGGGTCGTTATCATGTTGGAATACTGCCCTGTGGCCCAGTCTCTTCTGAGGAGAGGATCATCCACTGCTTCAGTATGTCACAGAACATGGTTGTTATTCATGGTTCCCTTAATAAACTGCAGATCCCCAGTGCCGAAAGCCCTCATGGCAGGCCCAGACCATGACACTCCCACCACCATGCTTGACTGTAAGCAAGACACACTTGTCTTGGTACTCCTCACCTGGTTGCAGCCACACACGCTTGACAACCATCTTAACCAAATAAGTTTATCTGGTCTCATCAGACCACAAGACATGGTCCCTAGTAATCCATTCCTTTAGTCTGCTTGTCCTTCAGTAAACTGTTTGTGGCTTTCTTGTGCATCATCTTTAGAAGAGGCTCCTTGTGGGGACAACAGCCATGCAGCCCAATTTGATGCAGTGTGCGCATATGGTCTGAGACACTGACAGGCTGATCCCCCACCCCTCCAACCTCTGCAGCAATGCTGGCAACACTCATATGTCTATTTCTCAAATACAACCTCTGGATATGAGGCTGAGCATGTGAACTCAACTTCTTTGTCGACCATGGCGAGGCCTGTTCTGAGTGGAACCTGTCCTGTGAAACTGCTGTATGGTCTGGGCCCACCATGCTTCATCTCACTTCAGGGGGGTCCTTTGCCAATCTTCTTATATTTGTAATGTTGCCCTATGGGTATAAGAAGTTAACACGGTCATGACATTGGAAGTCCTGAAGTTAGCACGCACCAGGTTTTGCTTGCAAATAAACCATTTACTTTCAGCTTGTAATACACTTGCTTAGCCCTGCATGTTAAAAGATTACTTCTGACAGTGTTTGCACGTGAGCGCAAGCTCTAAATAGCGCACCAATTGTAGTATGTCCCTCTGTGTTTCAATGCTTCTTCCTGTGTTTAAGTTGAGCCAATAATAGCTGCTCTTTAAGGATTCTCTTTAAGCCTCATGGAATCATGTGTAATATAGTTACCATTAAAAACAACCATGGCCACCTTAGACTGTCAATCACAGTCAGGTCCCAAAGCTTTAAGTGCCTTGATATCGGAGTCCAAAGTGCTCTCTGAATATTTTTGGTGTTGGGAGTGGGCACTACAATTCTTCTAGCTGGAGGGTCACAGGACATGTGAGTCTGAAGCTTTGGGGGTCTCTTTGTAGTCTTCAATAAGTGGTGTTGGGTCAAGATAAGGTTAGGAAGACCTCTGGCCTGTTTGTCACATTCTACTGTGATGCTGCTAGTTCTCCTTGTGACGTAAGTCACCAAGATCTGAGGGCCTGTTATGGAACATTCTTTGGGCAGGAGGTACATGGGCTTAAGGGTACCTAGAGACTGCATGGAAATGTGGAATTTTATATGCTGGACACCCCATGTTCTTTCATAACTCTGTCTTATGTCCATGTCACCCTGTATCCATAAATACAGGATGGGTATAGGGTGTGAGTGCCCCTTGTGGGAGCAATTGTGACTCTATAAACCAAGTGGGCATAAAGGACGTAATAGTTAATAAGAGCTGTTCTTATATTTTGTAATAAGATGTATTTTATTTACATTTCTGACCTAATTGTGTCTCAGGAGTCTGTCTGGGTAAACTGATTGTGTTCCTGTGTGATTATGTTAACTAGACTGCCCAAAATCAAATTGTATTAGTAAGCTTTCCTCCCCAGTTAATTAACTTGATATGTTAATCTGTTTTACCTGTGAATAGACACATGTTAGAGGTTTGATGTATTGTTTG
Organism: Bombina bombina; assembly: GCF_027579735.1. Lineage (NCBI taxonomy): Eukaryota > Metazoa > Chordata > Amphibia > Anura > Bombinatoridae > Bombina > Bombina bombina. The sequence continues at coordinate 1,206,139,612 of NC_069502.1, read as the reverse complement.
TATGTTTGCTTTACTGTTTAACCAATGCCCTCTGTAACCTGAAGCTCTGTGACTCTGAAATGCCGGAGTATATAAATATGTGTGCTGCTTTTAAATAAAGTGTTCATTTTTTTGTGTTCAGACCACTCAGTGTTGCCTCAGTTCTGTTCTCCTCCATAACTTTAGACTGTGGTCAAAGGGAAATACCAGAAGCTATTGCTCTGGATAAAGGGATGTCCAGGACAAGGGAAGTGTTCTGACGGAGTTACTCATTCTGGGTACCAGGTGGTCTGTCACATTTGGTGGCAGCGGTGGGATTGATTTCTTTTCCTGCTGACAGAGGAGGAGCAGCGCTGTCACTCGCAGCTATGGAAGCGGAGCTCCTATGTCGAATGCAGCAAGTGCTGACCCACCTTGATGAACCTGTTTCTGCACAGGACAAGCTCGGTTGGAGGGATGTGCTGCCTAGCTATCAGTCCCTAAGTAGTACTACAAAGATGCACCAATGGCAGCCAGTGAAGAATCGCAGCCAGATGATTATAGATGATGCAGAGGAAAAATTCCACAGCAGAGTGCGGAGAAGGTTGTCAATCTATGGAGCCAACCCATCCGAAGCAGCAGTCTGGGTAACGAGCGCTGAGGTGGTGAAGCAGATCTCCAGGTATCGGAGTATTCGGACAGATGAGATTCTGGGATCAGATACCTCTAAATGTAAAGTTCTGATATGGGACTTCGAGCGGCAAGTCAAAGTCGCCCTTGCTGTTTTAGGAGGACCAGTTCCAGAGGAGATGTGCCTGGAATGGAGAGCCCTGATTCGGCTAGAGATGTGGGAAGATGCACTGGAGAATTGGTATGGCTGCAAAGTCCTGCCCTACCCAGAACTGCACTTCGGGGACCGGGTAAACTTGTGGCTCTGCTTACTGAGAGGACAACCCACAGGTGAGGGGATAGCCAAATTGAAGTGTCTGGTGCAAAGAGAGGTTTAGCTCAAGGATCGGTACAGAGCATTATATTTGTTTGCAGACAGGTGGCAATTGAGGGCAGAAATACACTATTCCCCAGACGGTGATGAAGTTGGTGGCCCTGGCTTATTATGGGAAGCATTTGAGGAGAAAGTTGACTTTGGCAGTCCCGAGGGATATCGATTCTGGGACATTCAAAGCAAGAGGCAGGAGCTGTTATAGCCATTGGAAGCACTTGCCTTAGAGCCTGACCTGACCTGACATGGCTTATGTATAAGGAATGGTACCAAGAGGTGGATTACCTAGAACTACTGGAAAGTGGTCCTTTATTTACTGTAGAGGGAGCGGATCTAGTGGAAATCATATCCACGGATGTTGGTCCGAGAGGTGTGGATGAGACAGTGGTCTCCACATGTGGAGTGCAGGGATACGGGGAAGTCGACCCAGATCCCCAACCCCCTGGCATGGGGACCCTAGTCACTCTGTTAGCTCCCCAGCTGGACCCAGAGATTGTGGATATAATTGACTTTTCCTCTGAGGTGTCAGATGTGGATTACCCAACAGAAGAGCAGGCAACAGGGCAGAGTGTTGTTGGCCTCTGTCCACCCTTAACCGGCACCCCAGAACACAGGAATGACAGCCTCACACTGGCAGAGGAACCGGAGGAGCATGCAGCAATCCCAGCAGAGAAGCTAGCATTGGGACTGAGAGATGTTGGCCTCTCTCTGCAAGCAATGTCAGATTCCTATCCAGTACAAGTGGATGTGACTACAGTCTCCACCTGTATTTTCAAGGGATGCTGGGCAGTTGACCCAGATCCGCAACAGCATGTTGGAGTGAGCCCAGCCACCCTGTCTTCTCTCCAGTGACTGAAAGGACTCCAGGGAGAAGGGACAGTCTGCACTTCTCCCCAGCAGCTGGTATGTTCTATGAGAGAGGCAGAGGTCAGCCAGATGATTGATGCTCTGTTTGGGGTACTGTGTGGATATGGGATTTGGGGGAATGGATCTACAGGCTAACTTCGAAGTCAACCCATCTGGGGTCTCCTCCTGTGTTAGTCTCCTTCCAAAGCGGGAGATATGTGACATGAGTCACCAAGATCTGAGGGCCTGTTATGGAACATTCTTTGGGCAGGAGGTACATGGGCTTAAGAATACACAGAGACTGCATGGAAATGTGGAATTTTATATGCTGGACACCCCATGTTCTTTCATAACTCTGTCTTATGTCCATGTCACCCTGTATCCATAAATACAGGATGGGTACAAGGTGTGAATGTAACTTGTGGGAGCAATTGGTACTCTATAAACCAAGTGGGCATAAAGGATGTAATAGTTAATAAGAGCTGTTTTTATATTTTGTAATAAGTATTTTATTTATGTTTCAGATCTGATTGTGTCTCAGGAGTCTGTCTGGGTAAACTGATTGTGTTCCTGTGTGATTATGTTAACTAGACTGCCCAAAATCAGATTGTCTGAGTAAACTTTCCTCCCCAGTTAATTGACTTGATATGTTAATCTGTTTGAATAGACACTTGTTAGAGTTTTGATGTATTGCTTATATGTTCAACCAATTCCCTCTGTAACATAGAAACATAGAAACATAGAAACATAGAAACATAGAAACATAGAAACATAGATATTGACGGCAGATAAGAGCCATAGGCCCAGCAAGTCTGCCCGACCTTACCTAACAGTATAAACTTATCTAGTTCGTAGGATAGCCCTATGCTTGTCCCATGCATTTTTAAAGTCCCCCACAGTGTTTGTTGCTACTACCTCTTGAGGAAGTTTATTCCATAAATCAATCACTCTTTCTGTAAAGAAGTGCTTCCTCAAATTACTTCTGAATCTACTACCCTTTAGCTTGAGCTCATGACCCCTTGTTCTTGAATTTTCCATTTTATGTAAAATACCCACAGCCTCAGTTTTACTAAACCCTTTAATGTACTTGAAAGTTGCTATCATATCACCTCTTTCCCTTCTCTCCTCTAAGCTATACATATTTAGGTCATTGAGCCTATCCTGGTAAGTTTTATTTTTTAGACCATGTACCATTTTGGTAGCCCTCCTTTGCACAGATTCAAGTTTGTTAATATCCTTCTGAAGATATGGTCTCCAGAACTGCACACAATACTCAAGATGAGGCCTAACTAATGATCTATAAAGTGGCATAAGAACCTTACTATTTCTGCTGCAAATACCTCTACCAATACATCCAAGCATTCTGCTAGCCTTACTCGCTGCATTACTACATTGTTTACTAAGTTTTAAATCATCTGAAATAATAATTCCCAAGTCCTGTTCCTCGTCTGTAACAGTCAGTAAAGTGTCATTGAGTCTGTAATTAACATTTGGATTTTTCTTCCCTAAATGCATTATTTTACACTTTGCTGTGTTAAACTTTAGACCCCAGTCATTTGTCCAATCCTCCAATTGTTGTATATCACTTCTCATTTTGTCTACCCCCCCTGGAACATCCACTCTGTTGCAAATTTTTGTATCATCTGCAAAGAGACATACTTTCCCCTGTAGCCCTTTGCTGATATCGCAGATAAATATGTTAAACAAAACAGGCCCCAGAACTGACCCCTGAGGAACACCACTAGTAACAGCCCCCTCTGCTGAATGAACTCCATTTACTAAGACACTTTGTTTTCTGTCCTTAAGCCAGCATTCCACCCAGTTCACAATTTTTGAATCTAGACCAAGGAGATATAGTTGGTGAATAAGTTTATTGTGTGGGACGGTGTCAAATGCTTTGCTGAAATCTAGATATGCTACATCAACTGCTCCTCCCTTGTCTAATACTTTTGTTACATAATCAAAGAAGTCAATTAGATTAGTCTGACATGATCTCCCTGAAGTAAAACCATGCTGATTTTGGTCCTCTAAATTGTTTGTCTTTATGTAAGTCATAATTCTTTCTTTTAAGAGGCTTTCCATTAATTTCCCTACTACTGAAGTTAAACTAACTGGCCTGTAGTTGCCAGATTCTTCTCTACTGCCCTTTTTATGAAGGGGTATTACATTTGCTATTCTCCAATCATCTGGGACAGCTCCTGTTAATAGTGACTGATTAAACAGATCAGTTAATGGGACAGTTAGCACTGATCGAAGTTCTTTTAAAACCCTTGGATGAATATTATCAGGACCCACTGCCTTTGTAACATTTATTTTTGATAATGCTAACAAAACCTCATCCTCTGTAAAAAGATTACTGTTAAGCTTGTTTCTATTTTGCGTTGCATCCCTTAATGTAGACATTGTATCTTCACAATCTTTAGTGAAAACAGAACTAACCTGAAGCTCTGCGACTCTGGAATCCCAGAGTGTATAAATGTGTGCTCCTTTTAAATAAAGTGTTCATTTGTTTGTGTTCAGACCACAAGGGAAGTGTTCTGATGGAGGTACTCATTTGGGGTACCAGGTGGTCCGTCACACTCCTGATCTCTGCTCCCTCCCTTCTAGTATGACCTCAGAATGTTTACTGAATTCGATTTGCGCCTTGCCCCTTTGCTGGATTACCTGTGCTCTGCTGATTTATGCAGATGTTTAGTTGATAATTCATCTGCATCCTTACTATGTGTTGCTGTTTGGTCCCTGAGAGTTTTCTGGTTCCTGACTATTCCAGTGGTTTACTGCTGTGTACTGCTATCTGTCTACTGATTGGTCTTCCGGTTACTGAGCTCATCTTGTCCCTGATATACTCTCTCAATCCATCCTCTGCACACCTGAATCACAAGAACAAAAAAGGTAACTGCCATTTACCTTTACGCAATAACCATACCAGAGGACTCAGCAGAAATGCCTAGCCTCATCAACAGCTTGTCTCAGCGCCTGTAAGCTTTGACTCGCACCATGCAGGAGCTGCAAGTTTTGCAAATAAATGTGTTTGTTTGCAAGCTCAGAAGCAAGCTTCAGCTACTTCACCCTTTTCAGCATTTTTAGCAGCAGCACGGTGCATTTAAAGGGGTATGTAACCCAAAATGTTCTTTTGTGATTCAGACAGAGCAGAACATTTTTAAAAAAAGTTTCCAATTTATTATTATTATTAAAATGTGCTTTGTTTCCCATGATGTTCTGTGTGGAAGAGACACCTAGATAGGCACCTAGAGCATTGCATGGCAGTAAATAGTGCTACCCTCTAGTGCTCTTGCACAACAGCTGCCATATAGTGCTGCCCTCTAGTGCTCTTGCACAACAGCTGCCATATAGTGCTGCCCTCTAGTGCTCTTGCACAACAGCTGCCATATAGTGCTGCCCTCTAGTGCTCTTGCACAACAGCTGCCATATAGTGCTCAGAAATGCTCTATCTGAATCATGCAAGTAAAATGTTGGGTTTCATATCCCTTTAAGCAACACCTATTAGCTCCCACAGGGTGATCGTTCAGCAGAATTCCCCCAAAAGTTCATCAGCTATAGACAGTTTTGCACCTAAATTACTTTGCAGCTTGGAAATGTTTGAATTCAGAATGATTTGAACCCCATTTTCTCATAGCCACTTGCAAGATCAATTCCATTATAATCAAAGGAGCTGAATCTAACAAGCAATCTCTTGTCAGTGCATACAATGAGTTAAAAACAATCTCTCTATAAAACAGTCCTCTCGCACATATGCTAGAAAGCAACAGTTAAAGGGACACTGTACCCAAAAATGTTCTTTCGTGATTCAGATTAAGAATGCAATTTTAAGCAACTTTCTAATTTACTCCTATTATCAAATTTTCTTCATTCTCTTGGTCTCTTTATTTGAAATGCAAGAATGTAAGTTTAGATGCAGGCCCATTTATGGTGAACAACCTGGGTTGTCCTCGCTGATTGGTGGATAAATTCATCCCCCAATAAAAAAGTGCTGTCCATAGTACTGAAACCAAAAAAAAGCTTAAATGCCTTCTTTTTCAAATAATGATAGCAAGAGAATGAAGAAAAATTGATAATAGGAGTAAATTAGAAAGTTGCTTAAAATTGCATGCTCTTTCTGAATCACAAAAGAAAAAATTTGGGTTCAGTGTCCCTTTAAAGTAAAATGAAACAAAAACAAAATACAACTTTGCTAGAGTTGAAATGAGATCTGACTACAAAACAAAATGCTTCACAAGGGCAATATATTCTCATCTTTATGAATTGCGCACGTGTGAACAAGGGGCAAGTAAAAAACCCGACCACACTTGTTTGTATCAGCCTACGATTGTATCCAGCAATAAAACAGACATGAGAATACAATTACACACATTTACAAGAGCGTTTCCGTAGCGTTGCAGTTGTAATTATTATTTCTGCTCATTGCTAGCATTTCTTGCTTGCTGTTTGAGATATGATGCATTAGGGCCCTTATATTGTTAAAGGGACAAGAAGCTTAAAATGAACTTGTATGATTCAGAAAGAGCGTGGCATTTTAAAACACTTTTGAATTTCTATTTGCAAGCTAACTTTATTCCCTTATTATTTGTTACAAAATAGTAATATCCTACAATACTGGGAGCTAGTTGGTGATTGGTTCTACACACATATGCTTCTTGCTATTTGTTCCCCTTGTGTGTTCAGCTAGCTCCCAGCAGTGCATTCCTGTTCTGAAGCATATTTTAACTATGTATGTAATTCCTTTGCAGTGGTTAAATGTAAGGAATAATAAAATGTTCTAATATGTTAGACCATTTTCTTTTTATGCACTTTTTTATCCATTTAAAGGGACTGTCTTCTCCATCATTTTTATTGTTTAAAAATCCCTTTATAACCCATTCCCCAGTTTTGCATAACCAACGCTGTTATAATATACTTTTTTACCTATGTGATTACCTTGCATCTAAGCCTCCGCAGACTGCCCCCTTTTTTCAGATCTTTTGACAGACTTGCATTTCAGTGCTGACTCATAAATAACTCCATGGGAGTGAGCGGAATGTTATCTATATGTCACACATGAACTATCTCTGCTTAGCTGTAAAAAAACTGACAAAATGCACTTAGATAAGAGGCAGCCTTTGAGGGCTTAGGAATTAGCATATGAGCCAACCTAGGTTTAGCTTTTAACAAAGAATACCAAGAGAACAAAGCACCCTTGATGATAAAAGTACATTACTAGCCACTAATAAACACTAGAATAGATAGGTGAAATAAGTCTCTATACATTTTGTACATGATTTAATCTAAAAAAGGAGGCTCTGCAAATATTTAAATAATTCAATTTTCATTTTCTACAATATCATAAATACTTCTTAATTCTGTACATTTGGGAGAAAGTAACTACCGCTCTTTTGTATCTCTAGCAACTGTTTTTTTGTTCAAGACAAATAGCCACTCTGAGATTCCAGAAAAAAAAGAACACAGTGAATGTAAGCTCTTGTGACAAAAGTAAATATTAGCATTAGGTGTTTTCCATTTAAAGTATAGAAATATTTTATAGGGAATTAACTAAATAAATGCAGTTTTTTTGTTCACCAAAAGAAGTGATAAAATAAAATAGCAAAATGAAGGGTCAGTGGTGGATGTGAGCTGAATATGCATAGAAATAGGTTCTTTATCTTCTTCTTCCAATTTCCCTTCAATAACATGGTCTCTGTAGTGTGTTATCGTGATTAATGGGGTTTTTAATTGCAGGCATCGCATGTTACTGCAGTTGGTTTGAAAGCAGTAATACATTTTAATAGAGCCCTGAATATTGCTCCAAAATGGTAAAAGTAGTTTCTAATGATACTGAAAAAATACCCAGTCGTGAACTAAAACTTTAATAAATATAACAAATATCAAGAATACAAATGTTTAACCATTTGTAGACACATTGCGATCAATGAAACGGTCTTATGAGGACCATACCAGCATTGTTTGTTGCTTAGGAACAGTGACCTGACCGGTGCACATCTGTACCAATAACTCTTTATTTATGCCTTTGAAGTCTTTACTTAAGTCTTTGAACATTTGTTTTCTTCAAGTTTCAGTGGCGTAATCTCTTTTGTATTTTTTTATCCTGAGTCACTTTTTTAACCTGAATGTCAAGATTTCCGCCAGCAAAACTGTAAGCAGTTGTGCGCTGAGTATTAATGGGCCATTGTCTCTTTTATTCTCTTTGGTTCAAAGATCAGGACAATTATAGACCGTGGTTGTAACAGTAATGACAATTTCTCTGGGCCTTGGCCAATAAGACAAGATCAAAATAAAATGTATTCATTACAGTTCAAATTTGACTTTGTTTAAAGGGACACTAAACCCAATTTTATTTGTTCATCATTCAGAAAGAGCAGCAATTTTAAACAACTTTCTAATTTACTCCTATTATCAATTTTTCTTTATTCTCTTGTTAACTGTATTAAAAAAGCAGGAATGTAAAGATTAGGAGTCGGCCCATTTTAGGTTCAGCACCCTGGATAGCCACCAATAAGCAAGCATAACCCAGGTTCTGAATAAAAAATGAGTCGGCTCCTAAGCTTTATATTCCTGCTTTTTAAAAAAGATAGCAAGAAAATGAAGACAAATTGATAATAGAAGTGAATTGGAAAGTTTCTTAAAATTGCTGTTCTATCTGAACTGGTTAACTGTTTACAGGAGTTCCTGTAAGCTCTTCTCCTATGAGGTCACAGTACCGTGCTCTAACAAGAACACCGGTGATCTTTAGTGGGTATCTGTGTGTTAGGAATATCCTCCATATGTGTCCCAAAATACCTCCTTCTTGTCTTTGGCAAATCGATCGATACCTGCTTAAGATCACTGGTGCTCTCATTAGAGCGTGGTACCGTGACGTCATAGGAGGAGGGCTTACATGAACTCCCTGTTTACATTAATCGTTTGTGTACGAGCTCTCAGTAAAGAGAGTCCCAGTAGGGGAAATCTAGCCGCTCCATCGGATGGTCACGAACTAACAGAATCAAGGTACCACTTACCTGCTTATTAACAGGATCCTAAGTTTGTTCCAGGTCAACCTTAAGTGCGGTTATAAACCACTCTGATTTGCTGGACAATTTATCTGAATGAGTGTTGTGTATCCATTGTGCTTAAGGTGTATTAACACACATATAAAGCAATATGATATATCGATATACTGTACCCATGATGATTATGGAAGTTTTTATTTTGGGGAATCTAGGCTACACAGATTAAATTTTAGCTAGAAACAGAGGTTGCAACCTTTTTCCTTCTTGTTTAAAACAGGGTTATTGACAATGGTAACTATATACTTTGTAACCAGGGGGTTCAGCTTTAAATATCATGCTGTAATTTAAGGCATTGTAACTAAGATTGTGGATTACAGGGAATAATTTTCTCTATGGGTGTGTCACATAGAGACCTGATAATAAGACGATTATAAATATGACATTTAGTTTTTTGAAATTCAAAAGAGTGCTGAAATCCCTTTCTTAAATAAGAGGATATAGCTATCCTCTTAAATCTCCCTTGTTTGTTTGTTTTTTCACTTAAAGGGTCTGCACTATTAATTTTAACAAGGATTTGTTTTGAACTTAGAATTGATATACACTCAATTGGCTTGGGAAATAGTTTATTTCTCTCTCAATTATTTGGCTTACATATATATATACACACAGAGAAGCACACTCACAGGAACGAACAACTGGCTCAATTCTATTGTTAGCCTGTTCTATGGCGATTTACCACCTGGGTGCAGCTTCTTTTAGCCCAGTAATGCTTTTCACAGAGAAGAACTTTCCTGTAGTATATCAGTCTGATCCTGCCTGTTACGGTCAGCCCAGCACCTAAATACCAGGCAATTCCTGTCTGAACAAGGAACACAGCAACCCCAGACGATCGTTTCGGCCTTCATTGGGCCTCGTCAGTGAGGTGTAGATAAAATTTTATCTGTGTGGCCCACATGAACTAGCATTCTCCTGTTGTGAAAAGCAAATACAAAAGCATGTGATAAGAGGCTGTCTGTAGTGGTTTAGAAACAGGCAGAAATTTAGAGGTTTAAAGGTTATTAAGTATATTAATATAACAATGTTGGTTGTGCAAAGCTGGGGAATGGGTAGTATCTACAATATCTTTTTAAACAATAACAATTTTGGTGTTTACTGTCCCTTTAACACCACAAATGGATACACGGCCATCGTAGTTTGGATAACAAATGCAAAAATGACACCTGAGTAAGTAATTAAAAAAATAGAGCAAGACATTTTTTGATAACATTGTCCATTTAATATACTGTAAAAGGGACATTCTACTGTGAAAATAATATGCTGTATTGTATAAGAGCCTATTTCAACACATTTGCTAACATTTAGCTGGACAATGTTACAAACCAGGGAACCTGTCCACTCACATTTATCTTGAGGGAAAAGGTAATAGCTGTTATCATTGTACAAAAATGTCCTTGTTCATTCTGCTCTTATACAACAGCTTTATGGTCTGATCTGTCAGGATGTTTTAAGTCTACTACCTCCAAGGTGGTCAAGAGGTTAGGAAGCAATTATCTCATGAACTCTTCTCATTAACTTGCCGTTTCAGGCTTGCAGGGTATACACAGCTGTGCTTTCTCATCAAAGATTGGCTCTTTGCTACTGCAAATGAGGAAATAGTTTGAAAGCAAATCAGGAGAAGGCATGCGTTCAAATGCAAATTAGACTACATGTTAAACTTTTTTAAACACATAATAAAAAGTTGAATTTGTTTAAAAATAAAATTCTCTACCAAAATAGAGCAAACTGTGTTGTCTTATTTAAGCCAAAACAGGAGGGAAAAATCTCTTCTTTTCAATCCAATTAAATAGGATATTGTTCAGTTTGTCAACATGCCCCGACTCAGGCAAGAGATTTGCAAATAAATAGCTTGTCTTCATAAAGATGTGCATTGACACAATCTTGCCAAGAAACTCGGAGAAAGTCTGTAAATATTTTATGCAAAAAAATAACATGAATAATTGAAAACAAAGCAGAAATTACATACAAACTATTACCTTTAAGTTAAACAATATTTCATAGATTGGGAACAAGATCTAACAGTCAGAGTTGAATGGTTTTATTTTGGAACATGAATAATTTAATCGCACAAATAAAGTTCACAGTAAAGTGTGGTGTGATCAATGAGAAGAAAGAATTTGAAATCCTGAGCAATTTATAATTGGAGATGTTCTGACTTCTTTTTATTTAGCCTTATCTCGATGCAAATTCACACAAGAGAGATGGCTTACACTTGTGTGTCTTTGTGAATTTCGTATCTGTTGGATAACGGAAAGGACATCCTATCAGGCTGAGAATCAAGTTTTATTCTTGGTTTTGATATTTTTGCAGCATGTCATTACTATGCAAGTCATAACCATATAGGGCTAGATATGAATTGAGCGCTATCGTTAGTGCGAGGAGAATAAACGCGGTGGCTAGATTGCTGTGGTTTTTACACTCAAATCCATATTACAGGTGGATCATTGTTTAAATTACCGCAAATTCATTTTGGACAAAATGCTTTCTATGGGCGGCGTTGAGTGGCAATGTCCGCTCGTATTACAAGTTGAAAGTACATGCAATCCCTTGAACACACTGACATTTAATGCTCAAACTTTTTACTGAAAGTTAATGTAAATAGTTTGGTGGTAGGAAACAGTTGCACTAAACTACACTATTAACCCCTAAGCCACCACGCCACCACTTCACGAACTACCTACTAGATGGACCACCATCACAGGGATGAAGATGGACCAGGGTTTAGAAGTGAAGCATTGCAGTTGGCAATTACGTAGGAGCCTGATTCAAGTTCAGTGAATACCATCATTGGTATTGGATAGGCTTTTTGGGGTGTTTTTTTAGGCAGCAAACAAGCTAAATGCCCTTCTAAGAGCAATGCCGAACCAAATGCCCTTTTTCAGGGTAATTTTTAGAATACGTTTTTTAGAAAGCCTTTTTTTGGGTGCTTAATAACTTTAGGGCAATGCCCTACAAAAAGCACTTCTAAGGGGTATTGTTATTGTTTATTTTAGTGTTAGTATAGTTTTTTAGCGCGCAACTGTGGGTGTTAGATTTCTTTTCCACTTTTCTATCTCCATTGAACGCTATAGGGGAGAACGTTTATGCAGTTGCGATATTCTAACTTTGGCTTTTTGCGTGCATCATTACTTTTAACTTGTAATGCATGCACTACCTAATGTGTGCAATGAACCAAAGTTGAGCGCAGTTAGCGTGCAAGTGGGACCGATTAATAGTGCTCCACTTGTAATCTAGCCCATAATAGGTCTCTAATCTCTGCTCTATCATTGCTGATAAAATCTAGAGGTTATGGAACAATTTGTGAGATAATTGTTTTTATTGATGGCTGCTTTTTGTATCACTTATATTGCTATTTTATAGCAACATCTATTGTTTTGTGTGTCAATTATTAACATTCCTCATAACTCAGATACCACCAGCCAAAGTGCTTCTAATGCAATAACATAGATACATATATATAACCTGTGTTACTATTAGCTTCCATAAAGGGGACAAGACACCTTCTATAAACTACCTGCATTGACGTCACTTGTAACCCTTGCCCCCATTTATCAACTGCAAATGAAATCCTAACCAATGTGACCACACTTGCAACCTTAACTGCACTCAAAGGAACCTCTGTGATTAACTTCTATCTTAGCTTCTGCAGACTGCCACCTTATTTCAGTTCTTGTGACAGACTTGCATGTTAGCCAGTCAGTGCTGATTCATAAATAACTCCACGGGAGTGAGCATAATGTCATCTATATGGCACACATGAACTTGAGCTGTCTAGCTCTAAAATAACTGTCAAAATGCACTGAGTTGGCATTCAAGGGCTTAGAAATTAGCTTATAAGCCTACCTAGTTTTAGCTTTCAAAAAAGAATAACAAACGTACAAAGCAAATTTGACGCTAAAAGTGAACTGAAAAGTTATTTAAAATTGCATGCCCTATCTGAATCATGAAAGTTTAATTTTGGCTAAACTGTACCTTTAACTCCACTATGTGTCCTTCCCACCTCAATTTTACCTAAATGTGACCTTCCATATGAGTACACAGTTTTCTCCATAGCCATTATTTCTGTTCTCATTTGTTTGATATAACACCTAAGGGACCCTGCTACATGACCCCCTTATTCAATAATACCTAAGCATCCTTTGAGCCCTTTCAATATAATAAGAGCCTTCTTACAACCATTAAATTACCCCCTTCCATAAGCCCACATTTACATTAGTCCCCACTCTAGCACTGTCTATTCTCTTTTGGCCAACAGTAAAACTAAAAGATTACCCAATTGAACTCTCCTCTGTGCCAGTCTTAACCTAGCCCATATTATTTACTATTTATCTTGTTTTTCCAATAAACTTGATTATTTAAAGGGACAGCATACATCAATTGTCATCCAACTGCATGTAATAGACACTACTATAAAGAAGAATATGCACAGATACACATCTAAAAATCCAGTATAAAACCTTTTAAAAACGTACTTAGAAAACGTACTTAGAAGCTTCCGGTTTAGCACTGTTGATGAGGTTAGGTTGGAACACCCAGTGAAAGGGGCTGAGAAAGCAGGAATAGCAGACATTCCCCTACCCTGCATATGAACGACCCATTACATAAACAGAAGCAAGCAGGAATCTGTAGACTACAGGGTCTACATTTGATGCTTTGGGGATTGGTTAGGAGTCTGAAAATCAGCACAATGTTATAAAAAAATAAAAAAAAACTATACATTTTTACAAAAACACTTCCAGATGGGCTATATAAATGGATAATCTACAAAACATTTATGCAAAGAAAAATGCAGTGTACAATGTCCATTTAAATGTTGTGGAGGAAGTCATACAAAAGACATGGCGCTAATTCTGGTATTTTATTGCGGTGGGGGAGGGTCATGGTTAGGGTTTATTACTTCGGGTGGGGGCGGCATTAATACTGTGTAGAGGGTAAATCATTTTGAGTGAATACAATCAGTTTCAGTTTGTCTTGTGGCTGCTATATACACTGTGCAGGTGTAATAGAAAATAGGCTGTCACAAGCTCTGTGATATATTGGAAAGAAGAATGTCACCATATAGTTTAGCAGCTCCAGTTGAAATTTATACCTATTGCTATTACTTTCTGGCAAATGCAAAGCAGCTTTCAGTTACCTAATTATTTGTAATTATTTCATTACTCAACTAAATTCAGTGAAAAACTTGTAGTAACATCAGCAATACAGGGTTTAAAAGTATCTAGATAGATGAATAGCAAAACATTTTATTTTATTATTAATTATTTAAACAACAAATATGCAATATGTCTTTCTGAAGATAGACAGTAACCATAGTCCATAAACACATTTCAGTTTTGAGTTTCCTTAACTATTTGTACTATGCACTATGGGCTTAAAGGGACACTGTACCCAAAATGTTTCTTTCGTGATTCAGGTTGAGCATGAAATTTTAAGCAACTTTCTAATTTACTCCTATTATCAAATTGTCTTCATTCTCTTGGAATCTTTATTTGAAATGCAAGAATGTAAGTTTAAATGCCGGCCCATTTTTGGTGAACAACCTGGGTTGTCCTTGCTGATTGGTGGATACATTCATCCACCAATAAAAAAGTGCTGTCCAGAGTACTGAAACCAAAAAAAAACTTAGATGCCTTCTTTTTCAAATAATGATAGCAAGAGAACAAAGAAAAATTGATTATAGGAGTAAATTAGAAAGTTGCTTAAAATGTCATGCTCAATCTGAATCACGAAAGAAATATTTTGGGTACAGTGTCCCTTTAATGTACGGTAGCCTATGCAGTAAAAGCGTTTCAGCCCAAAGTCCAAGGTCCCAGTTCAAGATAGATAGGGGCTGATTTATCAATATAAATAAAAAGAGAGAAGCGCTCAACCTGGGAATGAACAATAGCATAATAGCCTGTTCTATGGCTAGTTATCACCCAAGAAGCAGCCTCTTTTTGCTCAATATGTGCCTTTAACAGAGAGGAACTTTCCTGTAGCATATCAGTCTGATCCTGACTTCACAGTACAGTCCAGCCCCGAAATACCAGGCAATCCCTCTCTGAACAAGAACAAGAGAAACAGCAAAACCCCAGACGTACGTTTCGGCCTATTGTGGGCCTCGTCAGTCATATCCCTCTAGGCACACTGAGCAATGGGTCCACGTCTGGCTTCTCGCATCACCCTTAGTGAGACTTCCGTTAGGGTCATAATTTGCATAAATTTGCATAAATTTGCATATTAATATATGTTTTACCTTTGTGATTACCTTGTATCTTATCCTCTGCAGACTGCCCCCTTATCTCAGTGCTTTTGACAGACATGCAGTTTAGCCAATCAGTGCAGACTCCTAAATAACTCCACAGGAGTGAGCAGACTGTTATCTATATGACACACATGAACTTGTACTGTCTAACTGTGGAAAACTTTCAAAATGCTCTGAGCTAATGGGCGGTTTTAAATGGTTTAGAAATCAGTTTGAGCCTGCCTAGGTTTAGCTTTTCAAAAATACCATCAAGGGAACAAAGCTAATTTAATGATAAAAGTAAAATGAAAAGTTGTTTAAAATTGCATGCCCTATTTGAATCAGGAAAGTTTAATTTTGGCTAGACTGTTTCTTGTTCAGAGAGGGATTGCCTGGTATTTTGGGGCTGGATTGTACTGTTAAGTCAGGATCAGACTGATATGCTTCAGGAAAGTTCTTCTCTGTGAAAGGAAAAAGAGCCTTCTTCTTGGGTGGTGACTAGCCATGGAGGAAGCTATTATGCTGATGTTCGTTACCAGGTTGAGCACTTCTCTGTTTTTATTTATGCCGATTTATCAATGTTTGGCGGACATGATCTGCTGTACCGGATCATGTCCGCCAGACATCGCTGAATGCTGACAGCATATTCTGTCGGCATTTAACATTGCACAAGCAGTTCTGGTGAACTGCTTGTGTAATGCCGCCCCCTGCAGAGTCGCGGCCAATTGGCCGCTTGCAGGGGGTGTCAATCAACCCGATCATACACAATCGGGCAGATTGCTGTCCGCCACCTCAGAGGAGGCATATGAGTTAAGGAGCAGCGGTCTTAAGACAGTTGCTTCTTAACTCCTGTTTCTGGCAAGCCTAAAGGCTCACACGGAAACAGATGCATTGGGGCCGATCGACTGCTTGGTAAATCGGCCCCATAGAATCAACTTAGTAGGTTGTTTTTGGATCCTATAGTTGTATGAAACTGACCACATTAAGATATTTTAGCTTATATACTAAAAAAAACCTTATAGATATTTATGGCGCACAAGATTTATTTAAAATTCTGCTGCTTCTGACCCACTCTGCTTCAGGTCTCCCTGAAGTGGAAGTTAAAAAGCAGTGGTCGTAAGACCTCTGAGGCGGCTGAAATCAATCAGCCCGATCGGATACGAAATGGGTTGATTTACTCCCCCTGCTAGCGGCCGGTTGGCCGTGAATGTGCAGGGGGCGACATTGCACAAGCATTTCACCAGAACTGTTTGTGCAATGATAAATGCCGACAGCTAAGTAAACTGATATTTTATATATATATATATATATATATATATATACAGAATCTCACAAAAGTGAGTACACCCCTCACATTTTTGTAAATATTTTATTATATCTTTTCATGTGACAACACTGAAGAAATTACACTTTGCTACAACGTAAAGTAGTGAGTGTACAGCCTGTATAACAGTGTAAATTTGCTGTCCCCTCAAAATAACTCAACACACAGCCATTAATGTCTAAACCATTGGCAACAAAAGTGAGTATACCCCTAAGTGAAAATGTCCAGATTGGGCCAAAAGTGTCAATATTTTGTGTGGCCACCATTACTTTCAAGCACTGCCTTATCCCTCTTGGGCATGGAGTTCAACAGAGCTTCACAGGTTGCCACTGAAGTCCTCTTCCGCTCCTCCATGACGACATCACGGAGCTGATGGATGTTAGAGACCTTGCGCTCCCCCACCTTCCATTTGAGGATGCCCCACAGATGCTAAATAGGGTTTATGTCTGGAGACATGCTTGGCAAGTCCAACACCTTTACCCTCAACTTCTTTAGGAAGGCAGTGGTCATCTTGGAGGTGTGTTTGGGGTTGTTATGTTGGAATACTGCCCTGCTGTCCAGTCTCCAAAGGGAGGCTCTGCTTCAGTAAGTCACAGTACATGTTGGCACTCCCTCAATGAACTGTAGCCCCCCCAGTGCCGGCAGCACTCATGCAGGGCCCAGACCAGACACTCCCCACCCCATGCTTGACTGTAGGCAAGGCACACTTGTCTTTGTACTCCTCACCTGGTTGCCGACACACGCTTTACACCTTCTGAACCAAATAAGTTTATCTTGGTCTCATTTGAACCACAGGACATGGTTCCAGTAATCCATGTCCTTAGTCTGTTTGTCTTCAGCAAACTTTTTGCGGTCTTTCTTGTGCATTATCTTTAGAAGAGGCTTTCTTCTGGGACTACAGCCATGCAGACCAATTTGATGCAGTGTGCGGCATATGGTCTGAGCACTGACAGGCTAACCCCCACCCCTTCAACCTTTCAACAATGCTGGCAGCACTCATACGTCTGTTTCCCAAAGACAACCTCTGGATATGACGCTAAGCATGTGCATTCAACTTCTGTGGTCGACCATGGCGGGCCTGTTCTGAGTGGAACCTGTCCTGTGAAACTGCTGTATGGTCAATCCCACCGTGCTGCAGATCAGTTTCAGGGTCTTGGCAATCTTCTTATAGCCTAGGCCATCTTTATGTAGAGCAACAATTCTTTTTTTCAGATCCTCAGATAATTTTTTGCCATGAGGTGCCATGTTGAACTTCCAGTGACCAGTATGAGAGAGTGTGAGAGCGATAACACCAACTTTAACACACCTGCTCCCCATTCACACCTGAGACCTTGTAACACTAACGAGTCACATGACACCGGGGAGGGAAAATGGTTAATTGGGCCCAATTTGGACATTTCCACTTAGGGGTGCACTCACTTGTGTTGCTAACGGTTTACACATTAATGGCTGTGTGTTGAGTTATTTTGAGGGGACAGCAAATTTGCACTGCTATACGGGCTGCACACTCACTATTTTACATTGTAACAAAGTGTCATTTCTTGTTGTCACATGAAAATATATAATAAAATATTTACAAAAATGTGAGGGGTGTACTCACATATAATACACATACTGTAAATGTTCATGTTATGTAATAATCATATTGCTTTTACAATACTTCTTATAGATGTTTTGCCATGAGATTAAATTTATATGTCAATGTAAACACAATATTTCAATGTCAACAATATAATCAACGTTGTTTTATTTCAACAAATACTAGTTTATTACTTAATTATGTTATACAATGCTTATTTTCTCCACATAGCTGCAATGATGTGTTATGTTGTTATGATAAATATTTATTTCCTTTTAGATGTGAGCACACACAAAATATTAGTTTCGGATGAATCCTTCGTCACCCTAAAAAAAAATAAATTAGTTTGACCGATATTTATTTAGAATGTATTTGTTACGCGAAACTAGGTTAATTCCTCTTTCTTGTGGGGGAATGACACCATAGAAGCAGCTGGACTGCAAATTTAACATAATTAAAACACTCAATGAAGTATCTACTGCTACTGCAATAAGCCAACAGCAGCATCATTTTAGGTTGAAATATTTTTTATTAGCTCTTTTAACAGTATACATTTGCATTCACCAAAACAGATAATGGTTACAGTATTACAAAGTGCCATTTTTACACTCATCCCCCCAAAAATCAGATAGGGAGAGAATCCTCTGTCTATACAAATACATACGCATCTACTTATCAAGCTGTCAACTTACCTGCATTCGCCGCAACAATACGCTCGCTTAAGATCGCCTAACATCGCTGCCGCGGACCTGAATACATTCTCCAAAATTACCAAAAAAGCTGTCAAAAAGCCACGCACCAAGTACGGGGCGATGAGCAGCGGACTGTTGTTAACTAACAGTCATCTATCTCGCTGCTCTTCGGCTTTTTCAAAGCTTTATTGGTACCCTGTCACTAAGCACCCACACTATACTATATTGTTTTACCCCCTAAACCGCTGCTCCCAGAGCCCCCCGCAACTAAATAAAGTTATTAACCCCTAAACCGCCACTCCTGGAGCCCACCGCCACCTACACTATACATAAACTTCCGGAGCCCACCGTCACCTACATTATACTTATTAACCCCTAATCTGTTGCCCCCTACACCGCCGCCACCTACATTTTATTTATTAACCCCTAATCTGCCCCCCCTACACCACCGCCACTATATTAAATTTATTAACCCTTAAACCTAAGTCTAACCTTAACCCTAACACCCCCTAACTTAAATATAATTTAAATAAATATAAAAAAAAATACTACAATTAACTAAATTATTCCTATTTAAAACTAAATACTTACCGATAAAATAAACCCTAAGATAGCTACAATATAACTAATAGTTACATTGTAGCTAGCTTAGGGTTAATTTTTATTTTACAGGCAAGTTTGTATTTATTTTAACTAGGTAGAATAGTTATTAAATAGTTATTAACTATTTAATAACTACCTAGCTAAAATAAATACAAAAGTACCTGTAAAAAAAACCTAACCTAAGTTACCATTACCTTACACTACACTATAATTAAATAAATTACCTACCTTAACTACAATTAAATAAAATTAACTAAAGTACAAAAAAACAAACACTAAATTACAGAAAATAATAAAATAATTACAAGAATTTTAAACTAATTACACCTAATCTAATCCCCCTAATAAAATAAAAAAGCCCCCCAAAATAATAAAAAGCTACTACACTAAATTACAAATAGCCCTTAAAAGGGCTTTTTTGCAGGGCATTGCCCCAAAGTAATCAGCTCTTTTACCTGAAAAAAAGTACAATACCCCCCAACATTGAAACCCACCACCCACACACCCAACCCTACTCTAAAACCAACCCAATCCCCCCTTAAAAAAACCTAACACTAACCCCTTGAAGATCACCCTACCTTGAGAAGTCTTCACCCAACCGGTGTCCTCAACGAAGCCGGGCAGAAGTGGTCCTACAGATGAGCAGAAGTCTTCATCCAAGCCGGCAGAAGAGGTTCTCCAGACGGGCAGAAGTCTTCATCCAGACAGCATCTTATATCTTCATCCAATCGGCGCGGAGCGGCTCCATCTTCAAGACATCCGACGCGGAGCATCCTCTTCTGGCGACGTCTTCTTCCCGAATAAATGTTCCTTTAAATGACATCATCCAAGATGGCATCCCTTGAATTAAAATAGGATTGAGCCAATAGAACAGCCAATAGAATGCAAGCTCAATTCTATTGGCTGATTGGATCAGCCAATAGGATTGAACTTCAATCCTATTGGTTTATTGCATAAACCAATAGGATTTTTCCTACCTTAATTCCGATTGGCTGATAGAATTCTATCAGCCAATCGGAATTCAAAGGACCCCAAGTAAGGGGGTGTTAGGGTTAGGGTTAGACTTAGGTTTAGGGGTTAATACATTTAATATAGTGGCAGCGGTGTAGGGGGGGCAGATTAGGGGTTAATAAATATAATGTAGGTGGCGGCGGGGTCCGTGAGCAGCAGTTTAGGGGTTAATAACTTTATTAGAGCGGCGGTGGGCTCCAGGAGTGGCGGTTTAGGGGTTAATACAAATATAATGTAGGTGGCGGCAGTGTAGAGGGGGCAGATTAAGGGTGTTTAGACTTGGGGTACATATTAGGGTGTTAGGTGTAGACATTACCATAGGAATCAATGGGATATCGGGCAGCAACAAACATGAGCTTTCGCTGCTGTCAGACTCCCTATGGCATCCGCCACCTCCACTGGGCCAGATTAGTGCCGAGCATACCTGCTAGTTATTTGATAACTAGCAAAAATAGTGCTGAACTTGCATTCGGAACATCTGGAGTGACATAAGCATTGATCTGTGTCGGACTGAGTCTGGTGGATCGTATGTTACATCACTAAATTCTACTTTTGCCGGTCTGTAGGGTTTCATAACTAAGGCAAATCAGGCTCGCCACAAATACGCTGCAGAATTCCAGCGTATTTGTGGTTGACGGCTTGATAAGTAGAGGCCATAGTCTAAGTCACATAGCTGAGAGAGTCTGATGAAGATGTGGCAACATAAAAATATGACCTGGGTGGCGTTCCCCCTGGATAAGATGAACACCTTTAGAAGGATATGGTTGGAAGTAAAACGAGCAGAGGTGAAACATATCTCACCAGGAATAAGTAGGATTGTGAACTGTAAAACCATTAAAACTATTGTAACAAGAAAACATTAACTAATAAAAATATGAACTTTGTCTTTATGTGTATTTTCCAGATTTAATATAACTGCTATTATACTTGCCTGCGAATTAGCCAACATGAACGCTATCAACTACAGTCGATCTCTAAGCTTCTTTCACCTTGTGTTTTTATAAATGTTTCCTCTAAACCATGTGTTTCCAAATGAAATTTATACCTTATCTCTATAGAGCATCCAGTAGAACCACACCTTGTAAAACACTTCTGTCTGGTTTTGAATGTGTGCTGCCGTTTCATACATAGCATACATCAAATCTATTTTATTTCTAATTTCCCTCCAGGTTGGGGCACCTGATTTCCAATGCTTGGCAATGCTTGTTCTAGTAATTGTAATAAGGATTCTGATAAAAGTGTTTATATGGGAGTTGTAATGAGATATCTTCTCGTTTAATAACGCTTGTGGTATAGTGATGGAGATTTGGTCATCTAAAACAATGCTTAAAAGTTTGGAGAGATCTAGCCAGGTAGCTTGGACCCTGGGGCATTTCCACCACATGTGTAGGTATGTTCCCACTACATCACATCCCCTATAGCAATTCCTGTTCCCCCCTTTGATTAAATGTACTGTTTTCACAGGTGTCAAATACCAACGGAATAACGTCTTAATGCAATTTTCTCTCAAATCAGCGCTAAGTAAACCTTTGAAAGAGTTGAAAATATATATCATCCCATTGAGCCAAGTCCCTTTCCTCTCCTATGTCTGTTTACCATTGAAATATAATAGATTGTTTGCTTCTAATTCTAGCTGATTGTATGGCAATGTATATGTGAGAAAAATCATGTGTTTTAGTAGGAGATAGACAGATTCGCTCTAGGGGGGTCAATGAGAATGAATGTATTTTTGGGATAAACATGCGGAGGGCAGTTATAAGTTGTAAGTACAAAAACCATTGTAGAGGCAACGGGTCAAGTTTCTGTTGTAGCTGAGTGTAGGTCAAGGGGCTCCTATGAATGAGAACATCTGCCACTCTATACACGCCCTTATTCTCCCATTTACGTAGAAGCGGTCTGTAATCATTATGAATCAGGTATTTCAATGGGGTTATCAGTGAATGTGTAAGTATGAGGAGTGCCAGTTCTGGTGATAGATTTCCATTGTTGTGTGGAAAGTGTAGTAGCTTGGGCCAGAGGTCGGATCTGCCTCCCCTCCTCTCCCCCCCATCCCAAATCACCTCCTCGGGTGTTTTTAAGCCTCCTAAGCTGGATTCTATTATAGGCCACAGTAATGTATTTATCCTTTCTATTAAAAGATGATTAGGAAAGAGATTAATGGAACACCCTTTGTATAATAGATATAATAATAGTCTGGAGAAGGTTAACTACTCATGGAATGAGGCAGGACATCTCAAAATGGTTGCCGATAACTGGCAATACACACTTTCCTTTAGGGCAATATGGTGGTACATTTTTGAAAAATGGTCACTCAGGGAGACCACTTATAGTGAAAGAAATTCTATGACCCCTGAGTCAAATAGTTTTCACATTTGATAGATTTCAAGAGATTTTTTCCGGAAGTTCAGAAAAAACAATATATTCTATTTTATTCAAGTAAAAGGCTATATCCATAAACTAGTGAATTGGATCCCCAGTTGTGGGAACAACATCCGCTGGTTGATCTGGTAAAGGTTAGGAAGGGATTATTATCCTTTATCTATAAATTTTTGTATCCCTGGAAGAAACATCGGTTCTAGCAGATTTGACTTCCCAGTGGTTAACACTGGTTGACTCTCCTGATCTTGAAACAATACTCTTAAAGAGTGTAAAAACTGCACAGAGGCATGTTTTCTTACGTCTTATTATAGGGAAATTCAATTTAGGGTGTACACATAGATTATTTAATTCTCGGAGAGTGGCCAAGTGGAACAAAACTGTTGTTTAATAACTGCTCTAAATGCCAGCTTTCATGACCCTGACTTGATTCATCTAGTCTGGGGATGCCCTAAGGTAAATCAATTTTGGATGAAGGTAGAATATTTTCTCTCTAATATAGTAAAAAAAAAGATCCAGCTAACACGAGACTCTATCCTTTTTTTAAGATCCCACACCGCTTGGGATAAAGATGTTGATTTTATACTAATAGCATTAACAATTATTAGAACACTTCTCTTTAAATATTGGATTTCTTATAAGACACCCACTATCCCAGAAGTGAGGAAAGCACTATTAGACTCATCAATCAAAGCAGCATATGAATCAAAATTGGAGAGGCCCTCAGGAGAGAAATTCTGTAGAAGGTGGAGAGCTTTCCTGGGCTTTCAGGGAAACGACTTCATACAATATATAGAACAAATCATTAACATTAAATTAGATTAGGGGGGGTGGGGGGATACGGGGGGGCGAGAGGAGAGAGGGAATATTCTTCATTACTACTACCCTTTTTTTTTTTTTTTTTTTTTTTTCTTCTTTGAGTTGTCCGGGAAAGGGTCATGGCTACCTGGCTTTTGTCCCTTTCTATATATTGTTTCTTTTATGCTGTAATCTCCATGTATGAGATTGTGTGTTATGTGTGTTGTTGTTTGTATTTGTCTTTTTTTCTTTTTTGTATAATAAAAATTATAAAATAAAAAAAAAAAAAAAAAAAAAAAGGAAGGGGAAGGGAAAAAAGAAAAAGAAGAAAAGTTGATATTTGTGCTATTCTAGCTTGAGGTAATAGTCCAGAAGGTTCGTCATCCCCAACTCCCCCCCCAGCTGCCTGTGTCTCGTCAGAGTATGGAATGGGATTCTAGCAGCAGGCACCATTTTAAAGGGCTCAGGGACTATCTCAGAACCTTGCTTTGTGCATAGGGGGCACAGACGATGCTAGAACAGGAAAGAGATCTTACTCAAATGTTGTTGCCAAAAAGTTGGAAGCACCCAATTGTCTAAAATGTATCCTGTAGCATTAAGATAATCCTGCACTGGAATTAACCCCTCCATAACCGCAACGTACCATGTATTATATCCCTCCCTCCTCCCTTCTGGTCACAATCCCCATGAAAAGACCAGGGACGTACAGGGTACATCGTTGGTCCTTTAAGGGTTAAGTGGCCTAGCCCACACCCTGATAAAACAGCCTCAGACATTTTACACCAGTTGCAGCTGACCTCTTATCATTGTACATGTTGATTGAGTCTTGTGTACAAAAGAAATGGCATGTAAACCCATTTCAGGAAACTCCTAGCACTTCATTCTTGTGCTGATGTTGCTTCCAAAGACAGCATGGAAACTCTGTAGTGAGTCATGCAACAGATGATAGGCATACGCGCTTCAGAAGTCTATTACTTCACGGACCTGTGCTGATGTTGCTTCCAAAGACTAGTATGGGAACTCTGTAATGAGTCTTGCAACAGATGATAGGCATACGCTCGCTTCAGAAGTCTATTACTTCACGACTGTGCTGATGTTGCTTCCAAAGACAGTATGGAACTCTGTATGAGTCATGCAACAGATGATAGGCATACGCGCTTTCAGAAGTCTATTACTTCCCGACTGTGCTGATGTTGCTTCCAAAGACAGTATGGAACTCTGTAGTGAGTCATGCAACAGATGATAGGCATACGCGCTTCAGAAGTCTATTACTTCACGACTGTGCTGATGTTGCTTCCAAAGACAGTATGGAACTCTGTAGTGAGTCATGCAACAGATGATAGGCATACGCGCTTCAGAAGTCTATTACTTCACGACTGTGCTGATGTTGCTTCCAAAGACAGTATGGAACTCTGTAGTGAGTCATGCAACAGATGATAGGCATACGCGCTTCAGAAGTCTATTACTTCACGACTGTGCTGATGTTGCTTCCAAAGACAGTATGGAACTCTGTAATGAGTCATGCAACAGATGATAGGCATACGCGCTTCAGAAGTCTATTACTTCACGACTGTGCTGATGTTGCTTCCAAAGACAGTATGGAACTCTGTAGTGAGTCATGCAACAGATGATAGGCATACGCGCTTCAGAAGTCTATTACTTCACGGCTGTGATGATGCAGCCCTCTACATCACACTTCTCCATAATAACACTTAATACTGTTGACCTGGGCAGATCTGGTAGCGCAGAAATTCCATGAAGTGGCTTGTAGAAAAGGTTGCATCCTATGAAAGTGCCAAGTTTAAAGTCACTGAGCTCTTCAGTATAAACTTGTTTTTCTGTTTGTCCATAGAGGCTTAAAGTCTATGTTCTGGATTGTATGCACCTGTTAGCAATGGGTATGGCTGAAACATCCTGAACTTAATAACTGGTAGGGGAATCCACATGCTTTGGCCATATAGTGTGTGAGCATGTATATAGATAAATGTTAGATAGCTAGATAGATAGATAGATAGATAGATAGATAGATGGATATTTTTATATATATATATATATATATATATATATATAGATAGATAGATGATTGATGATAGAAGATACATGTTAGATAGATGGTAGATAGATAGATAGATAGATAGATAGATAGATGGTAGATATATAGATAGATAGATAGATAGATAGATAGATAGATAGATAGATTGACATTGTTCAATAACTTTAAATAAAATATTAGTTTTAAAGTACCTCCTTTTTCTCTCTCTGTTTTTCTCTGCTTACAGACAGGTTATTCCTCCTCACAGGTAAGAGAGACAGGCTTTGATCTCAGAGCATCCTTTTGTTAGCGCAGTAATTGCACTAACTGAGAGCATCTGAAATGTAACTGTTCTCATTCTGAATATACATAGAGCTCCATTCTCCTGATGACATATATATATATATATATATATATATATATATATTTGTGTGTGTGTGTGATCTCTGACCCTGTCACAATATATACAGCAGCTTTACAATTTCAAACATACGTTTCACTTAACCTACAGACTTATCCAAGTTCACTGTTGTTCATCTAGATCTTAGCTAGCACATTTGTAGCATCAGCATTAAACTACGCATGCAAAAAGCATTGCTGTTTTCTCTTATTTTACTCCTTGTATTATCCCCTGCTTCTATTCTGCACTGGTTCCTTGACTCCTGAGCTGCTTCATGCATTACCTCTATTGGTTGGAACAAATTCCTCTGACTCTGGAACAACCTCTGACCTCCTCTGGCACTTGGTTTGGACTCTCCAAGATCAGCATCCATCAGTCTCTGTGTTTTTCTTCTTCTTTAGCAAACGTGTCACACCTTCTGGCTTTCCTCTTCCTTAAAGGGACAGTATACACTAATTTTCATATAACTGCATGTAATAGACACTACTATAAAGAATAATATGCACAGATACTGATATAAACATCCAGTATAAAACAGTTTAAAAACTTACTTAGAAGCTCTCAGTTTAGCTCTGTTGAAAAGGTAGCTGGGAAGCCCACTGCAAGTGGGAAATAAGACCCTCCCCCCCTTCTTTTGCATGTGAAAAGACCCTTTACACAAACAGGAGCAAGCTGGAGAAAGTAGCTGATGGTATTCTCATAAAACCTTGGGGCTTGGTTAGGAGTCTGAAAATCAGAGCAATGTTATTTAAAAATAAGCAAAACTATACATTAAAAAAAAAAACTTTATGGGCTATATAAATAGATCATCTACAAAACATTATGGAAAGAAAAAATGAGTGTATAATGTCCCCTTTAAGAAACATGTATAGGTGAGTTGTTCCTTGCATCTGCATTCCAGGCGTCCAGCTAAAGGTAATTATTTTACTTCCCACAACATACAGTATATCATTAAGGGCTGATGCTGTATTTGGTAGTTCCAACCCCTTACAACCACTTAAATAACTACTTATTCTATGAAATAAACACACAACACATATAGCTGGGGTTTTAAGACCATGTCAATGGTCATATTTATTAACAAAGCTTAACTTGACTTCAACGGAAGTCATTCAATATTTAACCTGTGGCGGTATTCGAGGCCTAATAAATTGATACTATTAGCTTCATATGACAAGAGGTCGCAGCCAGATGTTGTGGAATTGCAAATGCCAAGGGTAGGCCGCAAATGTGGCCCCACTCATTCTGTCTAATAGGCACGGACGTCCTAAAGGATCTTCAGCCAGCAGACCCGCGGGGCGGGGCCCCCCAGGTCACGATCTTAGGACGTCACCCCCGCCCATTAGCCCGACTTCACCTCTGCAGACTCCGCCCTCACTTGTTGATGGCTACGACCTCCCGCCACAAGAGACTAGGCACTCCCAAACCGGGCTCTTGCCGCCTCCCGCTAAATATTACTAACCAAAGCCGTTTTGAGGTCCGTCAGGAAGAGTGCCAGCCCATCATCGGACAGGTGCACCCCGTCCGGGCGATACAGCCCTTTTTTGTCTGCTGAGATCAGTTTTGTGGCGGGATCACAAAACCCCCTACAGCCAGCACAGCTCTACCCAGCTCCCTATTAACTTTTTTTCTATCCCTATAAGCTACTCTAGGTGTGGGTAAATTGAATGTTGTATTGCAAACACTGCAGCACCAGCTTGTGCAAATACCTAACCACTACGGGTGATGAAGCAGACAATCTATTTATGGCGAACACAACGCTAGCGTTGTCTGTCCAAAACACAATAAAGTGGTCCCTCAGATCCGGCCCCCAGAGCTCCATAGCCACGACTATGGGAAAAAGCTCCAGGAGTGTCAGGTTCCTTGTAAGGCCCCCTTGGACCCAGGATGGTGGCCATGGCTCGGCGCTCCATTGTCCATCCAGATAAGCGCCATAACCAGCTGCCCCGGCTGCGTCCATCAGCAGGTGCACTGTCTGACTGGAAACCCGAGGAGCACGCCAAAGCAGCGTTCCGTTAAAATCTCTCAGGAAACGCTCTCATACCCTTAGGTCTTCTCGCATGTCTTCCGAAACCGCAACCTCCATCCTCCTGTTAAATACTCGGCCCATGGTTATTATTTTGGCTGCAAAATTGAGTAACCCTAGTACTGACTGCAGTTCCCTCAGTGGCATGCTCCTTGCTGCCATCGCCTTGCGCACCGCTAAGAGCATGGCTTCCACCTTGTCGGTCGGAAGACGACATAGCCTTGCAGCAGTGTCAATCTCAATCCCCAAGTACGTGAGGCCTTGTACAGGGGCCCTGGCGTTTTTTTCCTCCGCGAGTGGTACTCCGAATTTCGCCATTAATCCCCGCATTACTTCGATTAGCCGATCGCACTCGCGGGTATTTTAACCGCCGACCAGCAGGAAGTCGTCCAGGTAATGGGCAACCACTCCCCCGCCAGCTGCCGCCACGATAGCCCAATGTAAGAATAAGCTAAATTCTTCAAAGTAAGCACACGATAGCGAGCAACCCATGGGCAGGCATTTGTCAATAAAATAACTGCCCTCGAATTTACACCCCATCAGCCTAAACGATGATGGGTGTATGGGGAGCAGCCGAAGGCGGACTCGATGTCCATTTTGGTGAGCAGCGCGCCCCGGACCCGCCGCAACTACCAATTCCAATGCCTGGTCAAATGATTGGTAGGTCACCGAGCTTATCATAGGGTCTATCGCATCATTGACAGACCCTGCCCTTCGGGTAAGACAAATGCTGAATCAGGGAAATTTCCCCGGTTCCTTTTTAGGAACCACCCCTAGCGGGGAAATGACCAGGTCAGGGATGGAAGGTTGCTCAAATTGGGCCCGCAAACCTCCCCAGAGCAATTTCTTGCCCAATTTCGCCCTTACTTCCCCCGGCATTTCGTAAGCCGACATTAAATTCTTGTGCGAGGCAGACCCAACTACCATCCCCAATGTTGGTATTTTAAACCCGACACCAATCCCTGCCAAGAGATTGGCGGCCGCCACCCTATTAGGGTAGGCCGCTAGCCAAGGCCTAATGGCGTCCAGCTTCAGGGGTGTTGGTGCTCTTTTTGTCCAGACCCCCCTGCTTTAGCCTGGCGGAAGGCTCCGCCATCCCTCCGCTTGGGGCACTCGACTCCCTGGTGTTGTCCGCTACAGTACATGCAGGCATGACGAAAGGAGCAGGAAGCCCCTTTGCAACACTGCTTCTCGTTGTACTTCCAACACTCCCTACCCTGACGCTTGACCAGGTTCTGTGTTCTAGGTGGCCCTGCCCGTAGCAGCGATCCCCCTGCTCCCCCTTTCTCTGGTATGAGCAGGGACCACAGGTCCAAGTCTTTCACCCCAAAGTTCAGAACAGGGTTTCCGACCATTTTCCTCCTAAATTCGCTATCGTAGGCCCTCCACATGCCTTCCCCGTATCTATTGTAGATACATTCTATAATCTCTGCATACTTGATTACATCAACAGCAGCCTCTGGCCTCTGTTCTATGTAACATGAGGAGAATACTCTGAAGCACCGCCTTCACTCCTCGAATGTATCCGGGCGCTGGATCTTTTTTGGTCCAGTCCCATCCTCACTACGCTCCTTGTCACACTGCGCTTCCAGCGACAGCTCAAACATATTAACATACTTATGATCTCAAATTTTTTGCACCATCTTGGGCTTGAGATGCGCATGCAGGCAGTGGATCTTACAGGGGTAAGAGTCTCCCTGCAGGGCCACCTTCCTAGCGCTAACTGTAATGTCCTGCATCTGTGCTGCACTCTCCCTTCCTGCACTGCTACCCATGGAGGCCGCCGCCGCAGTGCTCTGCCCTGCCTGCAGCAAAGAACGACCCACGCTGCCTAAACCTTTCGCCTGATTACGCTCTTCCACCAGCAGCTTTAACATTTTGAACATGCGGCGCTGCCCCTTGCTATTTAGCCCCAATTTCCTCCCCCCATCTGAGTCTGAATCAGTGCTGTAGTCAGTGTCAATGGCGTGTAACAAATTAAGTAAATTTCTCTCACCAACTGCAGATGTGGAAGGCATTGATGTTCCGGGGGGCAGCTCCCGCTGTTCCTCCACCTGTAGGTTGAACTGATGGTCCAGCTCCTGCTGTGCTAGAGATCTCCGCCACTGGCGCTGCAGCCGTTGTGTCCTGAGGGTGTGAAACAAACAAGAGGGGAGTATCCAGGCCAGCCGCACGACCCTCTTGGCTTCCGCATTCAGCAAGGTCTGGCGGACCTGATCCGCACTGTCAGATCAGGTCCGTCAGACTTTTGCTAAATAGGTCTTTTTAGCTTAACTTGTTAAAAGCACTTAAAGGCACAGTGTAATAAGCAAAGCAAATCCTCCAGCCATCTTCCTTAAAGGAGCTCAGGTGAAATTATCAGATGATTAGTACACACGGTTATTTTACCGCTTTCACCCAAGGTAATACTGAAAATCTGGCCTGTTAGGGAGGCCTGAGGACAGATTTGAAAACCAGTGGGGTAGATTAATACACACTCATGAGGTTGGTCTGAAGACAAGGTCATGTTTGACATTAATTATCATCTTATCTATACTTTCCACTGATTCATTACTGGATGTTCCTGCCATAGACTTACATAGTGGTGTTAGATGCCCAATCCAGGAAATCTTGCACATAAAGGGCTAGATTACAAGTGGAGTGCTAATTTATTGTGCATCTGTAAACAAGAAATTAGCCAGTTTATGGATGCACATTAAATAATCAGCCATTACAAGTGGCAAGTTAATGCTACCACAAGCTCAGGGTAGCAATTAGCGCTCCTAAAATTTGGCAGAGATCAGATCTTAATTTGAAAAATATCCCCCATTTTTTTTTAACATCTTTAATTCTTAAACTAATACTTGCACAAAGCAGTTTTTAGGGTTTAAAGTTAGGGGATGTGAGGTGTTAGAAATAAAATGTCACTGAAAAGTATATTTACATTGCGGTCTATAAATTTATATGTATAGGCTTATATACATATTTATTTATGTGTTACTATGTGTATATACATATTTATTTATGTGTAACTATGTGTATATACATATATATTTATGTGTAACTATGTGTATATACATATATATTTATGTGTTACTATGTGTATATGCATATATATTTATGTGTAACTATGTGTATATACATATATATTTATGTGTTACTATGTGTATATACATATTTATTTATGTGTTACTATGTGTATATACATATATATTTATGTGTTACTATGTGTATATACATATATATATTTATGTGTTACTATGTGTATATACATATATATTTATGTGTTATTATGTGTATATACATATATATTTATGTGTTACTATGTGTATATACAGATATATTTATGTGTTATTATGTGTATATACATATATATATTTATGTGTTACTATGTGTATATACATATATATTTATGTGTTATTATGTGTATATACATATATATTTATGTGTTATTATGTGTATATACATATATATTTATGTTTTACTATGTGTATATACATATATATTTATGTGTTACTATGTGTATATACATATATATTTATGTGTTAGTATGTGTGTATATACATATATATTTATGTGTTACTATGTGTATATACATATATATTTATGTGTTACTATGTGTATATACATATATATTTATGTGTTAGTATGTGTATATACATATATATTTATGTGTTATTATGTGTATATACATATATATTTATGTGTTACTATGTGTATATACATATTTATTTATGTGTTACTATGTGTATATACATATATATTTATGTGTTAGTATGTGAATATACATATATATTTATGTGTTAATATGTGTATATACATATATATTTATGTGTTACTATGTGTATAAACATATATATTTATGTGTTACTATGTGTATATACATATATATTTATGTGTTATTATGTGTATATACATATATATTTATGTGTTACTATGTGTATATACAGATATATTTATGTGTTATTATGTGTATATACATATATATTTATGTGTTACTATGTGTATATACATATATATTTATGTGTTATTATGTGTATATAAATATATTTATGTGTTACTATGTGTATATACATATATATATTTATGTGTTACTATGTGTATATACATATATATTTATGTGTTTGAATGTGTATATACATATTTATTTATGTGTTACTATGTGTATATACATATATATTTATGTGTTATTATGTGTATATACATATATATGTATGTGTTACTATGTGTATATACAGATATATTTATGTGTTATTATGTGTAGTATACATATAATATTTATGTGTTACTATGTGTATATACATATATATTTATGTGTTATTATGTGTATATACATATATATTTATGTGTTATTATGTGTATATACATATATATTTATGTTTTACTATGTGTATATACATATATATTTATGTGTTACTATGTGTATATACATATATATTTATGTGTTACTATGTGTATATACATATATATTTATGTGTTAGTATGTGTATATACATATATATTTATGTGTTAGTATGTGAATATACATATATATTTATGTGTTATTATGTGTATATACATATATATTTATGTGTTATTATGTGTATATACATATATATTTATGTGTTAGTATGTGTATATACATATATATATTTATGTGTTAGTATGTGTATATACATATATATATTTATGTGTTAGTATGTGTATATACATATATATTTATGTGTTAGTATGTGTATATACATATATATTTATGTGTTAATATGTGTATATACATATATATTTATGTGTTACTATGTGTATATACATATATATTTATGTGTTACTATGTGTATATACAGATATATTTATGTGTTACTATGTGTATATACATATATATATTTATGTGTCACTATGTGTATATACATATATAGTTATGTGTTACTATGTGTATATACATATTTATTTATGTGTTACTATGTGTATATACAGATATATTTATGTGTTATTATGTGTATATACATATATATTTATGTGTTACTATGTGTATATACATATATATTTATGTGTTATTATGTGTATATACATATATATTTATGTGTTATGTGTATATACATATATATTTATGTGTTACTATGTGTATATACATATATATTTATGTGTTACTATGTGTATATACATATATATTTATGTGCTACTATGTGTATATACATATATATTTATGTGTTAGTATGTGTATATACATATATATTTATGTGTTACTATGTGTATATACATATATATTTATGTGTTACTATGTGTATATACATATATATTTATGTGTTAGTATGTGTATATACATATATATTTATGTGTTAGTATGTGAATATACATATATATTTATGTGTTATTATGTGTATATACATATATATTTATGTGTTATTATGTGTATATACATATATATTTATGTGTTAGTATGTGAATATACATATATATTTATGTGTTATTATGTGTATATACATATATATTTATGTGTTATTATGTGTATATACATATATATTTATGTGTTAGTATGTGTATATACATATATATTTATGTGTTAATATGTGTATATACATATATATTTATGTGTTACTATGTGTATATACATATATATTTATGTGTTACTATGTGTATATACAGATATATTTATGTGTTATTATGTGTATATACATATATATATTTATGTGTCACTATGTGTATATACATATATAGTTATGTGTTACTATGTGTATATACATATTTATTTATGTGTTACTATGTGTATATACAGATATATTTATGTGTTACTATGTGTATATACATATATATTTATGTGTTACTATGTGTGTATACATATATATTTATGTGTTATTATGTGTATATACAGATATATTTATGTGTTACTATGTGTATATACATATATATTTATGTGTTAATATGTGTATATACATATATATTTATGTGTTACTATGTGTATATACATATATATTTATGTGTTACTATGTGTATATACATATTTATTTATGTGTTACTATGTGTATATACATATATATTTATGTGTTACTATGTGTATATACATATATATTTATGTGTTACTATGTGTATATACATATATATTTATGTGTTACTATGTGTATATACATATTTATTTATGTGTTACTATGTGTATATACATATATATTTATGTGTTACTATGTGTATATACATATATATTTATGTGTTACTATGTGTATATACATATATATTTATGTGTTACTATGTGTATATACATATTTATTTATGTGTTACTATGTGTATATACATATATATTTATGTGTTACTATGTGTATATACATATTTATTTATGTGTTACTATGTGTATATATGCATACATAAATATATATGTATATATTTATATACATATATTTTACATTTGCTGACCATCACTGCGCTAGGTTCTCTGTCGTGTCTCACGGCATGAGAACGAGAATCCCATTGGAGCCTATGGGGCATATTTATCAAGCTCTGTATGGAGCTTGATGCCCCGTGTTTCTGGTGAGCCTTCAGACTCGCCGGAAACAGCAGTTATGAAGCAGCGGTCTAGAGTCGGCAGGCCCATTTAATCAAGCTCCGTATGGAGCTTGAAGGGCCGTGTTTCTGGCGAGTCTTCAGACTCGCCAGAAACACAACTTATGAAGCAGCGGTCAAAAGACCGCTGCTCCATAACCCTGTCCGCCTGCTCTGAACAGGCGGACAGGAATCGCCAGACATCAACCCGATCGAATACGATCGGGTTGATTGACAGCTCCCTGCTGGCGGCCGATTGGCAGCGAGTCAGCAGGGGGCGGCGTTGCACCAGCAGCTCTTGTGAGCTGCTGGTGCAATGTTAAATGCGGAGAGCGTATTGCTCTCCGCATTTAGCGAGGTCTTGCGGACCTGATCCGCAGTGTCGGATCAGGTCCGCAAGACCTTTGATAAATGGGCCTGCATAACTTGTCCGCCTGCTCTAAGGCCACGAACAGAAATCAACCTGATTGAATATGATTGGGTTGATTGACACCCCCTGCTATTAAGTAAATATTATCTAGATTCAAAATATGATTTCATGCTAAAATAAAAGAAAAATGCGGCCAGATCTCTAGAAATTAAAAAAAGGATCCTGTAGCAGTAGAGCGTCCCCAGGTTTTCGTAGTTGACATTGAGTTGTTGGTCCATGACAAGTCAGATTCTGCAACGTTAGAAGATAAGAAATCCCTGACACAGACATCATCAGGAGGTGTTAAAATGAGAGGAAGATTGATAAAGGCTGAAGCCTCTGGTCAAGAAATGACAGACACCCACAGGAAAACCTTAAAGGAAAGCCAGACAGACATTGCCTGGAGGGGAAAAGCGACGGAAGGAGAAATTCGTCTGGAGGATATTTCTTACAGTGTTGAATTCATACTCACTTGTAGCAGAAATTAACTTTTTATTAAAGTTAGGAAAACATTTGATTAATAACTCCTGGTATGAACCACATGGCCATAGGATAAAATATATGCGTTTTTGTATCTAAAAATAAACATTACCTATCTGGTTTGGAATCTTTATCTGATTGCCAGGAATAACGCAGAGCAGTTGAAGGTTATTTCACAGAATGGAAGTGAATACGTATTGTCTAGTCTGTGATTAATTTCTGTGTTAGCGCCTAATTAGCACAGAGACAAACAGAAGCACTTCCCTATCATGGCTTTAAGCTCCAACACTGCTCACTGTAATAAGGCACTTCCTGTATTTCCCAAATTATTTTGCCAATTACAATAATGAGCCAAGCACAACTCATTAGGTGCTCAATACTTTATACAAAGCACAATTCATTATATCAAGGAATTTATATCTAATTTAAATGTTTTTTTGTTTTTTTTCTATGAAGATAAATTTGGTTGTGAGTCTCAAATTTGATTCTAATTGGTCTCTTAAAGAGCATAGGGAAACTTTAAGATTACCTTGTACTCAAATGTTATGAAGTTTATGTAAGATTGCATTTAGTTTTTTTGAAGATGGAACAGTGAGTCACATTGCAATGTGACAGCTAAATAATGGGTGGAATGATGTTAGATATTTATGTAGCAGAAGAGTGCTACAGAAAAGGGTTTAAGTGCTAAAAATGGAAAATTAAAAAACCATATCTTATATATACAGAAACATTTTAAAACACATAAAACTTGTATCATTAAAAATATATAACTTGTTTCATTAGAAACAATAATAACGTTAAAAACAATCAAGGGGATCCCAATGTTAGTTGAAAAAGGAGTCCAAATTCTAGGGGTTAAAAAATGCTGAATTGTATATCATAAAAAATTCAGATCCTTGTAAGTGAAACCAAAAGTAAAAAAGTAAAAAAAATAGTTCAAGTCAGTCTTATACAAAGATATATATCTCTTGGTGGGAACAAAAGTCAGTTTATACAATGAAAATACATTTTTATATATACGTATACTGTATATATATATATGTATCCTATAATATAAAAGGACAAGTGTGTTTGTCCGAAGCTGTCATGCGCAGTAGAGACAGCACAAGGACAAACACACCTGGCCTTACCTGACATGCTGATTGTGGCTAAAGTGGACGTGGCCGGGTGGGAGCATAGGCGTGGCCGGCAGGGGTGTGGGTTTGGCCTGGCATGGTCGGGGCGTGGTTGGGGGTGTCGGGGGCGTGGGCTGGCGGCGCGAGAGAGGGGAGAGAAATAAGAAAATAGGGGGAGAGACAAAAAGAGATAGGAAAGAGCTAAAGAGAGGGGAAGAGCAGAAGAGAGGGGAACGTGCAGAAGAGAGGAGAGAGAGAGCAAAATAGAGGTGAAAGAGCAAAATAGAGGGAAGAGAGAGAAAAAGTGAGGGGAAGAAAGAGCAATAGAGAGGGGGAGAGAGAGAAAAAGAGAGGGGGAGAGAGAGCAAACGAGAGGTGGGAGAGAGAGCAATAGAGAGGGGGAGAGAGAGAGCAAAAGAGAGGGGGAGAGAGACAGAGCAAAAGAGAGGGGGAGGGAGGGAGCAAAAGAGAGGGGGAAGAGAGGGAGCAAAAGAGAGGGGGGAGAGAGAGCGCAAAAGAGAGGGGGGAGAGAGCGCAAAAGAGAGGGGGAGAGAGCACAAAAGAGGAGGGGGGAGAGAGAGCAAAAGAGAGGGGGGAGAGAAAGGACAAAAGAGAGGGGGGAGAGAGAGCAAAAGAGAGGGGGGAAAGAGAGAGCAAAAGAGAGGGGGAGAGAGAGAACAAAAGAGAGGTGGAGTGAGAGAGAGAGCAAAAGAGAGGGGGGAGAGAGAGCAAAAGAGAGGGGGGAGAGAGCACAAAAGAGAGGGGGGAGAGAGAGAGCAAGGGGTGGGACCGATGTACTGCAAAAAAATGGCTCGTGTGAATGGGCTTTAGGACTAGTATATTTATATATATATATATATATATATATATATATATATATATATATATATATATATATATATATATATATATAAATTAGAGTCAATGGGAAAGGCACTCCATATACAAGTGTAGCAGCTTCCAGGGTGCACTTCAAAAAATCATCAAATATATATGTAGAAAAGGGGCACTCACTGGTTCAGGATACTGCTTTTGTACATCCAAAATGTCTGTATCATGCATTTGAGAAAGGAGGTGGAATGCCTTTGAAACGTCATGCATTCTTAACTTAATTTATTAAATGTTATGTTTTATCCTGAACCAGTGAGTGCCTTTTTTCTACATATATATATAATTTACCCCTATGCCCCAGGTAAAGCTCGACAAAGTTAAGTATACCAATTAAAAATATAGCTGTGGGGGGGGGCGGAGCCTAGCCACAGACAGAGATGGCAGCTTTCTAAAAAAGCTCTGAGGTCCCTGCCGTGCATACACTTAAACAAGTGCACCCACAATATAATGCTACACTGGCTAATGCATTTTTAATCGTCTAAAACGACATGCAGTGGCCTGAGATGCTTTAAAAATAATTTGCCTGCACATAATACCCACGGAGCCAAAGATTAGGACCGCTGTGCCTAGGCCTGTCTGGACCCAACCACCACAAGTAAACACCCCTGTCTGTCGGCTGGCCTTACCGGTCGGGTGATAGATGTTCCACTGACAGAGCGGATCACTGTAGCATCCAGGATGGATGGAGCCGCTTTAGTTCCGGTGTCGGCCTGAACCGAAGAGAGCCAGTGCGCTCCAACACGGATTAACTGGGGCCCAACGCATGCACTTTCCGGTACGCTGTCCCTGAGGAGACTTACTTACCTCACCTTGAACAGCCGCCTAACGATCCCGGGCAGAGGAGATATACCGGCCCAGGGGGAAAACGAGGAGCGGACCTGGATGGGGACACGATACCGGCTCCACGAGGGGATCACACGCGGCGCAGGAAAAAGTTGATTACTGCTGATATATAACAAGGTAATGTGCACAATTGCCCCTAACTGATCCCCTATTAGAAGGCCCCTCTAAGTGATCTGACAAAGGAGCTGAGGAAATAGAGTGTACAACACTTCCACGACCGCCTGATAAGCTGACCACGCAACTATATAGGCCACATTACAGGAGAAAGCCCTGATACTATCACGGGCCTGGCAAACAGTACTCATATTAACATAAGCTCTGGGGTAATAGCACACAACTGTAACAGGCACCTATCAAACATTAATGCCTTGAGCTTTGGGAATTCTCTGCAGTGCTTATTAAATACATGATAAATAGAAGTGTCCCCAATACAACACAAAACAACTGCCCCTCAGAAAAATAATTGACTGTAAGAATCTTGTATTCAGGCCCACCACCCCACATTAGCCTTACAATACGCAGATCAACTGTGCATATGTGATGTCTAGTAAAAGACACACCAGGCCTCCTAAAAACTCTCAAACTACTATGATGGACAGCTATCTAATAACTACTGAACCAGCAGCCCCTTCAGGGAGACCTGAGACACACCATAAAGATATGACAACACAGGCTCATGGCTCTGATACAGTACCTAATCATCAGAACTGTGTAACTAAAGAGGACCTTAAACTTCTTTCTTCAAAAGCAGATATAAAAGAGGCTATGAGGGACTTTAAATCCATGTTCCAAGAGCTAAAAAAAGATATCTCAGCTGTGGACCGCAGAGTAACTCAAGTAGAGGAAAAGCATGTAACACTCAGCTCTGATCTCCAGCATCAAGCCAGCTTCCTTCAGGCGCAAGAGAGTACAGTACATACGCTAATGGAGAGAATAGAGGATCTTGAGAACCGCAGTCGGAGGAACAACCTCAGGCTGCGGGGAGTTCCTGAAACAATAGAACCCCCAGACATACAAGAATATATCCAAGATTTTGTTGCATACCTCAGAAATGAAGTGGCGGGGCCTGAGATCCAGATTGAAAGAGCACACAGGGCGCTGCGCCCCCAAACCTCCAGGGCGGGCGCCACCCAGGGACATCATCTTAAAGCTACTCTCTTTCAAGGAAAAAGAAGAAGTGCTGAAACTGGCCAGAAATAAGCAACAAATAGTGTTCAGGGGAGTGGAGCTGCAGGTGTACTCAGACTTGAGTCCAACTACCCTCCAAAAGAGGAGAGACCTGAGGTTTGTCACGTCTGCTCTGAAAGCCAACAGAATCCCGTACAGATGGGGCTTCCCTACAAGCCTCATAGTCACCAAAAATAATGCCACACATGTCCTCAAGACTCCAGCAGATCTTCCAGCGTTCAACCAAGCACTGGGTCTTAACATAAGACTTCGTATAAGGACCCCTGCGGTCCCAGAGGGCCCAGCTGATGGGGAACCCAGTGGCTTGCAACACATACAAGACTGAGCACAAGGGACAATCTCATACCATTATTGGAATCTAATGACTTGTCTGATTCTAGCCCCAGAACTAGGTCTGGGAATCATCATTCTGGACAATGAGAATCGCTTCAGATAAGTTATTAATCTATGATGTTGAATTCTGTGTTGTTGCTTAGTTAATGACAACCCCTATGGTTGATTTACCAAATGTTTAAGATAATAATATTAGATAAATGTATATAGTTTGTATATCACCACTGTTTAAATGCATCTTTACAGGTTTGGACAGTAGCATATAGCTTTCACATAGCTTAGACTCTGACGTCGGTTAGACCCCCCTACTGACCGAAACCAGAATAACCCTTAGACTCCACTGCAAAATAACAGACATCCCGCTCCTACACCTCAACAAGGCTGACTTAAAACATGACATCCAACTGATACTGACAGCCCATTGAGAATAGACCAATAAGGGAGAATTATGGGAAGATATATGTAATATCCAGGAGTTAGCCTACAGCGGGGAACATGACGCAACTACAACCTCCCCACTAAATACCCTATTACCAAACAGTAGACATCCCAATACAGATCATGTCTATTAACCATATGACCAATTGGTATTAGATGAGAAGACCATAGACATAATATACCACAACCATAGACGATACTGCATCAGATAGCATGTGGGATCCAAATACAACTGTGGTAGATGACCTCCTACGTATGGATATGTAGGTGAGATACATCTAGTCTACCCCAGGTCTTGACAATATAGCAACAGGACCACTGAACTATGCCAGAGGTTAAGTGACTAGTAGAACTCTCTAAAAGTATAGGCCATTGGTTTTTCTTTTTCCTCTTTTTTTTTTTTTTTTTTCTTATTTTCATAATATTGTTCTTATCTTGAATCCCATAGAGGTTATTTATGTTAATTTATGGCTAAAGAGACGCAGGAAAAGTTGTAAAAATGCACTTTTTAGATGCACTTGTTACTATTAATGTTTATTCTAAAGAAATGTTTTTATAGTGTAAGCCAGCAGGGACCACTACCCCTGCTTTAGTTGTTTCTTGTTCACGTTTGTTTTTTACTAGATTGATCTAAATTTGTGTTTCATAAGATATAGCTCACCCTCACCACTAGGAGTGTGACACACAGGTTGGATCATCCTCAAACTCACCTCAGGGTGACATAATTCATTTCCTTCCCTCCCCCCCCCTCCCTTTGCTCCAACCCTATACTAACCTTCTACCTTCCCCCCTCCTGCCCCCCTTCCCCTCTTTTACTCACTTTCCAAAATCTTCTTCTCCCCCTTTTTTTTTTTTTTTTTTTTTGTCTCTCCCCCCTAGCCTACTGCCTTTGATAATGGCGACCCCTCACTCGAGAAAAGTGCCCCGCCCCATGGAGCTGATCTCCATAAATGTGAAGGGCCTAAATAGTCCAGCCAAGCGTTCAATGGTGTTGAGAGACCTACACAGACAGGGGGGTGATATTATCTACTTGCAAGAAACACATTTTGCACAGGGGCATGAACCTCGTTGGTTTAATCGACAATACCCCTTAGCATACTTTGCCTCCGGCCCACGGAAAAAAAACCGAGGTGGGTATTCTCTTCAGTTCAGACTTGCCTTTCAAACTGACACAAGCACATAGAGGCCCAGAGGGTAGATACCTGATCCTAATAGGCTCAATCTACAATAGACCCATAACACTAGTTAATGTTTACTGCCCCAATCAATCTCAGCAGGTCTTCTTCCATATGGTTTTAAATAAGGTGCTTGAAGTACAATCGGGCATTTTATTCCTGGGGGGAGACCTAAACGCTCCTCTAGATCCAACTTTGGATACCTCTGATGGTGTCTCCAGCATTCCCCATAAAGCTCTCAAACGTATATCATCCTACCTCAGAGACGCTGCATTGCATGACATTTGGTGATCACAACACCCCTCCTCTAAGAACTTCACATTCTACTCCCACCCCCATAGAAAATACTCCAGAATAGACTACTGGTTTACAGACGCGACAGGACTCACAATCACCACAGACAGTAACATACTTCCTATCACTTGGTCCGATCATGCCCCGGTCACCTGCACAGTAGCATGGTCTGATACACCGGTTACGCCTTATATCTGGAAGTTGGATGATCTCATGTTGGATGACCCGGTTTTCAAATGGGAGGTAGAGATAGCACTAACAGAATTCTTTCAAATACACAAAGACTCGGGTTCCCAACCCGCCATAATCTGGGAGGCTCATAAATGTACGATTAGAGGCCTCTTTCTTAAGCAGAAAGCCAGACTAGTCAGGATGAGAAGAGAGAAGTACCGCAGTCTGCTCCTTGAGGTGGACAAAGCGGAAAGTGCGCATAAGATTGCGCCCTCAGATGATACACTAACTAGGAACTTGACGCAAGCGAGAGCTGACCTCTTGAAATTTCTTCAAGTGGACTATCAAAGGGCGGCCTTAATTCTAAGACAACAGTTCTTTGAGCAGGGAGATAAAGCTGGATGATTACTGGCCAGAGCCATAGCGCGGAAAAAGAGGAAGCATTATGTGCACAGTATGATCCACCCGGACGGGGAAACTAAAGAAGATGGTAAATCTATCGCTGAGATCTTCGGATCTTATTATGCGACACTATATAACATACAGAAACCAGTAGACATACGGGAAGATCCTGCCCCTCAAGCGTGCGAGACACAAAAAATACTTGAGTATCTCGGGAGGGTGGATGTCCCCAAACTCTCTGTACAAGATTCAGAGGCTTTGGAATCTCCATTCACACTGCTTGAAATCAAGCAAGCCATTAAGGATTTAACATCTGGGAAAAGCCCAGGCCCGGATGGATTTGGGGCCAAGTACTATAAAGTTTACAAAGAAGCCCTGGCACCTGAAATGCTGATCCTCTTTAACCAATTATCGGACTCACCGGTCCGACCTAGCTCGATGCTAGAAGCCCACATTGCAGTGATCCCCAAACCAGGTAAACCAGATAATAGACCAGAGAATTACCGCCCCATATCGCTGCTGAATTCGGATATCAAGATCCTGGCAAAGATTATAGCTAATCGCCTCAATAGACATCTGCCACAGCTGATCTCAACGGACCAAGTGGGATTTGTCCCGAGGCGAGAAGCCAGGGATAACACCCTCAAGGTCCTTCAAATTATAACCTATGCCCAAAACACTACAACCCTGCTGGCCCTGGTCTCTACGGACGCTGGGAAAGCGTTTGACCGGGTCAGCTGGTTGTTCATGCAACACACATTGGAGAAATTTGGCTTCGGCCCTAAATTTATAAATGGGATCATGTCCCTATACTCGTCAACGAACGCGAGGGTCAGGGTAAACGGTACACTCTCCAATACCTTTTTAATTCGTAACGGGACAAGACAGGGCTGTCCCCTCTCCCCACTCCTGTTCGCATTGACAATCGAGATCCTGGCGAGCAAAATCCGAACAAATCCAGAAATAAAAGGTATTTCCATAGGGGACTCTGTACATAAGCTAGCCATGTACGCCGATGATGTCTTATTAATGATATCGGACGTGGGGGGGGTCCCTAGTGGCAGCCCTAGATGAGTTCACACATTTCAGAGAGGTATCGAACTTTCTTTTGAACCTCACAAAATCTGAAATTATGAATGTCACAATCCCCTGCAGGGAGTTCGGGTCACTGGAGGGTAAATGCCCACTTCAAATAGCATGTGGCAAAATGAAATATCTTGGCATCTATCTTACACCAAGTATAAAGGAGATTGTTGATACGAATTACAAAAGCATTAGAGATGAGATCCTTAAAGACCTGTCAAGCTGGAAAAATAAAACCATCTCTTGGTTGGGTCGCATTGGGGTGGTCAAAATGAATGTGCTTTATATCCTGCAGACCATCCCATCGTCAACAGCTTCTCATCTTATCCACCAGATACAATCGGCCATGGAATCCTACATATGGAGAGACCTGAAGCCGAGAATCAATAGGAAAACTACTTTCCTGCCGCGGAATAGGGGAGGACTGGGCATACCTGACCTACAGGTGTACCAGGCCACAATATACCTCCAAAGATTGGTGGAGTGGTGCCACAACTCGGAGCAAAAGGCTTGGGTTCGCATAGATAATATGATATTAGGGAGAGGGAACGTTGCAACCCTTGCATGGATCACACGCGATGGAAGACCTTCCATGATTCGGCTCTACCCCATGATAGCAGAGGTTCTCTCAGCTTGGGATAAATTTGTTAAAAAAGCCCCTCATATCTCTACCCCGTTCTCGCCGGTTACTCCGCTCAGAGAAAATCCCAAGATGGAGTTTCTACCAAGATCTAATCTCCCGGACAAGACCTATGGTCTTAGAGATT
This sequence comes from Bombina bombina, assembly GCF_027579735.1. NCBI lineage: Eukaryota > Metazoa > Chordata > Amphibia > Anura > Bombinatoridae > Bombina > Bombina bombina. The sequence goes on along the minus strand of NC_069502.1, from coordinate 1,206,095,614 downwards.
CAGCAATATACAACATACTCCATCAGGGTAAATTGAAATCCCAGACGGAGCTAACTGAATGGGACAGCAAAGTTTTTAGCTCATGGTTTACTGTAGCTCAGGCTAAACACTATCTTGACACACACGAAGCGAGACTAGACCTGACGAGACACAGAACATACTTTGAAACCCTATGCACAGCGACCTCACACCCTACCCACCTGATTTCACAACTCTATAAGTTATTACAACAGGGTGGAGACAATTACCTGCCAGGTTATACCCAGACATGGCAAAAGGAACTAGGTCAGGAGATAGGGCACAAAGAGTGGAATAAAATCTTCGACAAAACAAGGGGAGCCTCAATATCTGCTAGGGTCCAGGAAACGCAGTATAAACTGCTGAGTAGGTGGTACTTGACCCCCCAAAGATTGAAACACATATACCCACATGCGAATGGGGGATGCTGGAGAGGATGCAGGAAAAATGGCACTCTCCTACATATCTGGTGGTCCTGTCCCCTGCTGACACCTTACTGGAATGATATAATGGCAGAAATGAGCAGGATCCTTGAAATAATTGTCCCCCCCAATCCCAGTTACCTGCTCTATCACCAGTTACCAAAGATTACTAGAGAAGACAAATACCTCCTTTTTATACTAATACTCAATGGAGCAAAGAACTTGATCCCCATTTACTGGAAGAAGCAGACCGTCCCTAGTATTCAGGAATGGAAAAACAAAGTTACTGACCTGCTGAGACTTGAAAGGTATCACTATCTCAAAGTTGGGAAGCTATGCACACACGAAATGATGTTGCTAACCTGGGAGGGTAGAGGACTCTGATTAATTAGTAAACTATTTATGGTAGACACTGTAAACCATAGTAGCAACAGGCCCCTTCCCCCCTTTTCTTTTCTTTTTTTTTTTTTTCTTTTTTTTTCTTCTCCCCCTTACTCCACCCTTCCCCTTTAAGCTGAGACGACCACCTCTCCTCACCCCACACTAACTTTCCACCCCCCTACTTACCCCTACGCGGAACATAGTTCTGCCTACGACTACGTATTGTGGATTGATCACTAAACCTATATTATAACTGAAATCAATAACGACCATCATTAAACAGCTGAAGTCTAATGTTTATGCACCATAGTTAGTATACAATTCTATAGTATCTGATGAAGTTTTTTTATGCTGTTTGTTCTGAATCATTTGTTATTAACTGCGAAATGCCTTAGTTGTGATACTGTACAAGTGTATAGACTTATGTAAAATTTGAATGACATACTGTACTTACATCAATGTTTTGTATTTATCACATTTCGCCAATAAAGCCTTTGAAAAAAAAAAAAAAATATAGCTGTGGGAGTCTGCAAACATTTTTCTAAATTGGACAAAAAACATATTCTGAACATAATATGAGTGTAAACAAACAAATAGAATACCATTTTAAAGGGACAGTCTAGTCAAAAATAAACTTTCATGATTCAGACAGGGCATGCAATTTGAAACAGCTTTCCAATTTACTTTTATCATTAAAGGGACACTCAGGTTAAATTAAATTTTCATGATTCAGATACAGCATGTAATTTTAAACAACTTTCCAATTTACTTCCATTAAAAAAAAATGTGCACAGTCTTTTATATTTACAATTTTTGAGTCACCAGATCCTACTGAGCATGTGCAAGAATTCACAGACTATACGTATATGCATTTGTGATTGGCTGATTGCTATCACATGGTACAAGGGGAGTGGAAATATATATAACTTTGAAATTTATTATAAAAAAATCTAGTACTCATTTGAAGTACAGACTAAGTGCTATTGCATTGTCTTGTTATCTTGCATTTGTTGATTATGCAAATCTAATGTGTTGACTGGTCCTTTAAATGTGCTTTGTTCACTTGGTATTCCTTGTTGAAAGCTAAACCTAGATAGGCTCATATGCTAATTTGACAGATAACATTGTGTTCACTTAGGAGTTATTTATTAATCAGCACTGATTGGATAAAATGCAAGTCTGTCAACAGAAATAAAATAAGGGGGCAGTCTGCAGAGGCTTAGATACAAGGTAATCACAAAGCTAAAAAGTGTATTAATTTAAACATGTTGGTTGTGCAAAACTGGGGAATGGGTAATAAAGGGATTATCAAAACAATGACAATTCTGGAGCCGACTGACCCTTTAATACATTTTCCTTTTTTAAACAGTTTATCTTAGATTGTTTAGATTATGTACTCTAGCTCTTAATTTTAATATAAATGCAAAATTCTAATTATTATATTACTACAAAGAAGTACCACCCACTTGAACCATTTGTTCTGTTTATTTTTACTTAACCAACTGTTTTCAGTAACAGCTACAGATTTTCCTGGCTGGTGTTAATGCAAAATTTCACTTCAAGGATCCAGTTTTGCTGTTTATAATACGTGTGTCATGATCTCTCATAGGGGTTGCAATATTATGGGCTAGGTTACAAGTGGAGCACTTATTGCATTTGCGCAATCGCATTTACCTCTCTACGCTACCAATAGAAAATATGGGGAGCATAAATTATAGTGAGTTCATGCAAAAAATTATGCGTTAATTTTAACAGAGCGCCACTTGTAACATGGATTTGAGCATAAAGAACACTGCGATTTCGCAATCGCGTTTACACTCCTCCCGCTAACATAGCGCTCCACTTGTAATCTGGCCCTATATATTTCAAAATGTCCCTATTCATGTCCCAGCCAGTGCTTAAAAACCCCATAAATATTTTAAGATTGGTACATAAAGGGCCGGATTTCGAGTGAATCACTAACAGATTCGAGCAAGTGAAAAAGGATTTATCGGGTGTTTGCTTGCGTCTGGTTTCTTGCTCATATAACACGTTGAAATTAAATGCGATCACTTGAACGCAATTGAAGTTAATGCACGTCGTGATATCGCGTTAACAGAGCTCTGGTTAACTGTTTGGCAAAACAAAAAAGTGTCACAAAACACAAAAAAATACAGTACAAAGTATAGTTATACTCATAAAAACACTATCTGATAAACATGTGCACAAAAAAAGTAAAAAGGGCTCAAGTATATGAGGTCTCAGGTATTAGAATAAAAAAGGCAGGCAAAGGGTTTTACCATTGAGATAGATACAATTTAGCCACCAATAAGCAAGCGCTACCCAGGTGCTGAACCACAAATGGACCGGCTCCTAAGCTTACATTTCTGTTTTTTTCAAATAAAGATATCAAGAGAACGAATAAACATTGAAAATAGGAGTAAATTAGAAATTTGCTTAAAATTGTTCCATCTGAATCATGAAATAAACAATTTGGGTTCATCATCCCTTTAATTCTAGTAGCAAATCTAGATTGGCTCCTCCAAATAAGACAATATTTACAGCAAATAAAGAAAACACGCCACCAACAAGACCATGTTATATTTAAATCAACTGGACTCTAGATTTGTTGGAATAAGACTGATACAAACTTCTTGCAAGAGCTGAATACAGACTCTAATGTTAGTGGGGGCCCCATAACTTGTGCTCATATTACAAGTTTAAAGTAAACGTGACCACACAAGTGCAAACTAAATCTGCGCTTATAGGGTTAGTGCAACTGAAGTCCTCACATAAAGGGCTAGGGTTAAATATAAGGTTGCACCAAAAACAACATAAATACATTAAAGGGACAGTCTACACAAAACTTGTTATTGTTTAAAAATATAGATAACGCCTTTACCACCTATTCCCCAGCTTTGCACAACCAACATTGTTAGTTTAATATACTTTATAACATTTAAACCTCTAAATGTCTGCTTGTTTCAAAGGCTCTATTGAAAGCCTCTTAAGCACATGCTTTTGTATTTGCTTTTTACAACAGGAGACTGATAGTTCATGTGGGCCATATATATATAACATTGTGCTCACGCCTGGGAAGTTATTTAAGATTTAGCACAACACAGTACTAAATGCAACTCAATAGATTTTAAACAGTCACAGTCATGTGATCAGGGAGTTGTCAGAAGATGCTTAGATACAAGGTAATCACAGAGCTAACAAGTATATTATTATAACTGTGTTGGTTATGCAAAACTGGGGAATGGGTAATAAAGGTATTATCTATCTTTTAAAACAATAACAATTCTATTGTAGAATGTCCCTTTAAAATAAAATGTTACACTCATATTCACTTTTTAATAAAATTATTCCTATGCATTTTAAAAGATAAAAGTTAAAAGGGTTAACAGATTTATGGCAAGGTATTTGAATGGAAAGGGCTATATTGTATACATACATACATATACATGTTTAAATATGTGTTAAGTATAGATATGTCTATACATGAGTATTTATGATTACATGCGTATATATGTACAGGTGGCCCTCGTTTTACAAGGGTTCAATTTACACCGTTTCAGAATAACAACCTTTTTTTCCAGTCATGTGACTGCTATTGAAAAGCATTGAGGAGCAGTGCATTTATTAAAATAGCCAGTAGGTGGAGCTGTCCGCTTGTGTTGCAGCAAAGCCAAGCAAGTTGAAATTAATAGGTTTAACCAGACCTGAGCTATCGAGCAGATTTCAAAGGAACAAGATCTTCCTGTCTATAACTCAGTCCAGATTGAAATGTATAGAAAGAACTGTTTGCAGAAAAATGCAAGTGAAGTCTGTGTTGTGTGATTATTTTATTAGGTTTATAATGCTGTTTAGCAAATGTTTTTGTTCATTTAGCTTCGTTTAATTATATATTCTGTGTTGTGTGATTATTTTATTAGGTTTATAATGCTGTTTAGCATTTCAAGTCTTCATTTCAAAGCTTTTAAAATAATGTATTAGGTGTTACTTAAGACAATTTTGAGAGGGGCCTGGAAACTATCTCCCTCACTTCCCATTGACTTACATTATAAACTGGGTTTCAATTTACAACGGTTTCAATTTACAACCATTCCTTCTGGAACCTAACCCCGGCGTAAACTGAGGGCTACCTGTATTTTCATACATACATACAGTATATACACATATAAACACATATACTTTAAAATATGAAATAAAAATAGACTGTATATATTATTCTTTTTTATTAGGGACACAAAATAAAACACTATGGTTACATTTCTGAAAATAAAATAAAAATAAAACAATAAAAGATCCACTAATTGGCAGTCCGTTGAGTTTTATCTTGTACAGATCTTCATGGTAATAAGAGGAGAACGATAGCTCCCATTCAGCTAGATTACGAGTTTTGCGTTATGAGTGAAAAAGCATCGTTATGCTTCATAATGCTGCTTTTTCCCTAACGCTGCTATTACAAGTCTTACAAGTCAGGTATAGCTGTACCGCACCCCTTTTTGGCCGTCACGCAACGTCAGTACCACACTTTAAAAAAAGTCCTTTTTCAATGGGACTCCCATAGCGCCGGTATTACGAGTTTGCCTGGGAGGCCAAAAAGTGAGCGGTACACTCTATACTGACAAGATTCGTACCTCCATCTAAAGTCAATTGTTATGAGTTTTACGTTACAAAGCTGTAGCATAAAACTCATAACTAAAGTGTTACAAAGTACACTAACACCGATAAACTACCTATTAACCCCTAAACTGAGGCCCTCCCGCATCGCAAACACTAAAATAAAAATTATTAACCCCTAATCTGCCGCTCTGGACATCGCCGCCACTATTAAAATGTATTAACCCCTATTCCGCTGCTCCCCGACATCGTCACCACTATAATAAAGTTATTAACCCCTAAACCGCCACCCTCCTGCATCGCAAAACACTATTTAAATATTATTAACCCCTAATCTGCCGTCCGCCCACACCGCTGCTATAATAAACCTATTAACCACTAAACCACAAGCCCCCACAACAAAATATACTAAATGAAACTATTAACCCCTAAACCTCTGGCCGCCCACATCACTACATAAATATATTAACCCCTAAACCTAACCCTAACGTAACCCTAAGCCTAAATCTAACCCTAACCCTAACACCCCCTAACATAAATATAATTAAAAAAATCTAAATATAAATTACAATTATTACCTAAATAATTCCTATTTAAAACTAAATATATACTTACCTGTAAAATAAAACCTAAGCTAGCTACAATATAACTAAAAGTTATATTGTAGCTATCTTAGGTTTTATTTTTATTTCACTGGTAAGTTTGTTTTTATTTTAACTAGGTAGATTATTATTAATTAACTATTTACTAGCTACCTAGTTAAAATAAATACAAACGTACTTGTAAAATAAAACCTAATCTGCCTTACACTAAAACCTAACATTACAATAAAATAAATTAAATTAATAAAATACAATTATCTAAATTACAAAAAAAAAATAAACACTAAATTACACAAAATAAAAAACGAAATTATCAAAAATAAAAATGAATTACTCCTAATCTAATAGCCCTTTAAAAATAAAAAGCCCCCCCAAAATTAAAAAACTCTGGCCTACACTAAACTGCCAATGGCCCTTAAAAGGGCCTTTTGCGGGGCATTGCCTCAAAGATAGCAGCTCTTTTACCTGTAAAAAAAATACAAACACCCCCCAACAGTAAAACCCACCACCCACACAACCAAACCCTCCAAATAAAAGTCTATATAAATAAACCTATGCTAATCATTGCCCTGAAAAGGGCATTTGGATGGGCATTGCCCTTAAAAGGGCATTTAGCTCTTTTACAGTGCCAAAACCCTAAGCTAAAAATAAAACCCGCCCCAATAAACCCTTAAAAAACCTAACACTGACCCCCGATGATCCACTTACAGTTTTCAAAGACCAGACATCCATCCTCATCCAGGCGGCAGAAGTCTTCATCAAAGAGGGCAGAAGTCCTCATCGAAGCCGGCAGAAGTCTTCATCCAAGCGGGCAGAAGTCTTCATCCAGACGGCATCTTCTATTGTCATCCATCTGGCACGGAGCGGGTCCATCTTCAAGACATCCGGCACGGAGCATCCTCTTCTTTGGATCATCGCTGGAAAATCCAGGATGGCATCCCTATTGATTGGAATAGCCAATAGAATGTGAGCTCAATTGGAATTTTATTTGGGGGGTTTGGTTGTGTGGGTGGTGGGTTTTACTGTTGGGGGTGTTTGTACTTTTTTTTACATGTAAAAGAGCTTTTATATTTGGCGCAATGCCCCGCAAAAGGTCCTTTTAAGGGCTATTGGCAGTTTAGTGTAGGCTAGGGTTTTTTAATTTTGGGGGGGGGGCTTTTTTATTTTGATAGGGCTATTAGATTAGGAGAAATTCGTTTTTATTTTTGATAATTTAGTTTTTTATTTTGTGTAATTTATTGTTTATTTTTTTGTAATTAAGTACATAGTATGTTATTAATTTAATTTATTTTATTTTATTGTAATGTTAGGTGTTAGTGTAAGGCAGCTTAGGTTTTATTTCACAGGTAAGTTTGTATTTATTTTAACTAGGTAGCTAGTAAATAGTTAATAACTGTTTACTAACTAGTCTACCTAGTTAAAATAAATACAAACTTACCAGTGAAATAAAAATAAAACCTATGATAGCTACAATATAACTATTAGTTATTTTGTGGCTAGCTTAGGTTTTATTTTACAGGTAAGTATGTGTTTAGTTTTAAAGAGGAATTATTTAGGTAATAATTGTAAGTTTTATTTAGATTTATTTTAATTATATTTGTTAGGGGGTGTTAGGGTTACGTTAGGGTTAGGTTTAGGGGTTAATATATTTATGAAGTGTTAGTGATGTGGGAGGCCAGAGGTTTAGTGGTTAATAATTTTAGTATAGTGGCGGCGACATTGGGGTGACAGATTAGTGGCTAATAAGTGTAGGTAGGTGGCAGCGATGTTAGGGCCAGCAGATTAGGGGTTAATAAATTTATGTAGGTGGCGGCGATGTTAGGGGCAGCAGATTAGGCATTAATAACATGTAGGTGGCAGCGATGTTGGGCGCGGCAAGATTAGGGGTTAATAACTTAATGTAGTTGGCGGCGATGTTAGGGGCAGCAGATTAGGGGTTAATAACATGTAGGTGGCGGGGATGTTGGGGGCGGAAAGATTAGGGGTTAATAACATTATGTAGGTTGCGGCGATGTCGGGGGCGGCAGATTAGGGGTGTTTAGACGTGGTTTTTATGTTAGGGTGTTAGGTTTAAACTTAACTTTTACTTTCCCCATAGACATCAATGGGGCTGCGTTATGGAGCTTTTCTTTCCGCGATCGCAAGTGTTAAACTTTTTTTTTGCTGGCTCACCCCATTGATGTCTATGGGGAAATCGTGCACGAGCACGTCAAAACACTGCTTGTGTTTGGGTGAGGTATGGAGCTCAACGCCACGCAAGCCGGGTTTTTTTGTAATAGCAGCGCTATAGGGAGGGGAAATACCGCCGATTTTGTGGCGGTCATTAATTTCCCTATAGCACTCAAAACTCGTAATCTAGCTGAGAGTGTTTGTCATAACTCAAATGTACAAAACATAATAAAATAGAATAAAAAGACCTAGATTACAAAGTGTGTGGTAAGGCTTTACCACTGAAAAATTGGCCTTTGTGAGCTGAATAGTCAGCTCACCAGTATTAGAAGTCATGCGGTACGGCTATAACACTAGCGTTTTAGCCTGTACAGCAAAAATCCATTCCACACTCAAAAAATTGCCTTTGAGTGTGGAATATTCAGTTCACCCGTATTATAGATTGTGCGATCAGGCTATTCCGCTAGCATTATGGCTTATACTGTAACGATCCATTCCGCAATCAAAAACCAGTAGTTATTGATTTTGCAAAACAAAAATGTTTCATAAAACTCAAAACAAAAATGTTACAAAATACCCTAACACCCATAAACTACACTATTAACCCCTAAACCGCCATACCCTGCATTGCAAATACTATAATAAACCTATTAACCCCAAATCCGTCACCCCGGACATCACCAAAACGAAATAAACCTTTTAACCCCTAATACACAGCCCACCTGCATCGCCAACACTACAATATACCTATTAACCCCCACTAATACCTAAATAAAACTATTAACCCCTATTCCGCTGCCCCCACATCGCAAATACTAAATGAAACCTATTAACCCCTAATCCACCAAACACCCACATCACGACTACCTAAATTAAAGTATTAAGCCCTAACATTATGAAAAATAATAAACAAAATTATCTAAAATAAAAAATTTCTAATGCATTTCTCTAAAATCCATTGCTAAGGTGGATTGGGTCAGTTTCTCAAATCTAGGAATTATAGTTTCTTCATTAATGTCTATGTTGGTGTTTGTTTTCCATCTACCACATAGCTCTTGTGTAGCTGAAGCCATTTTAGCCATCATGATTGAGTTGAGCCTGTAGGAGTCTGTATTAAAATGTTAAGGAGTTTAGGGATCATTTGGTTTGGATTTGGATGTATAAAAGAAGGTCATCGGCATAAAGAGATAAGTGTAATGAGTGGGGTCAAATGTTGACGCCTTCCACTAACTTTCTGATGTTTATGGCTAACGGCTCAATAGTCAGATTGAACAGGAGGGGCGATAACGGGCAGCTCTGGCTAGTGCCTCTTTCTAAAATAAACGGTTGGGAGACTTCGCCATTGATTAAGACTAATGTTCGCGGTCTAGAATAGAGTGTATGAAGAAGGTTGTGGAAGTCACCCTTAATACCAAATTTGTCTAGGGAGAACAGTAAATGGTCCCATTTGACCCTGTCAAAAACCTTCTCTGCGACAATGGCGACAAGGCATGCGTCTGGTAGTTATGTGAGTCACTCTTCCCCTCTAGCTTGCCAATAATGGGAAATTACTGCAAGTGTCTTGCTATTGTTAGTGACTGATGAACTCTGTCTCATGAATCCGGTCTAATCGGCCTGTATGATGGTTCCCACTACCCCAGCCAGCCTCTCTGCCAAGATGGCAGTGAAGAGGATATAGTCGTTGTTTAACAACAATATAGGCCTGTAGGAAACTGTCTGGGTCAGGTCCTTAAACACATATGTGTGTCTGCAAAGTCGTCCTGGGGGGAGGCTGTTCCTTTTAGGTATGCTGTAAACGTCTGGGCTAATAATGGGCTTAGTTCGTTTTGTAGAATTTTATAATATTCTATTGTGATTTTGTCTGGTCCTGGGGCCTTGCTTAATTTAGCTTCTCTTACACCTCTTTCTGCACCTCTAGTGGGATTATAGGGGCATTTAGTGTGTCTAATAGCTCAGATGTTAAGGTGGGGGGTTCATCTTGCATCCAGAACATGCCTCTGTCAGATGGGAGCACTGTTTGCTTCGACGTGAGGGTATCCATAGCCGCTTGCAATGTTTCTATCTTCGGTAGAAAGAATGCTTTTAGTTCCTGCAGTAGTGCTTGTGGGGTCTCTGTCTGGAAGGGCAGGAGGTTCCAAATGTATCTCAGCTGTGTGTCTTTGCTTCCTTTCTGTAGGCTTTTGCTTGCCCGACATGATGGGTACAGACTGACACGTAATAACTTTAAAGTAATTATCAACTTTCATAAGGGGATTTAGCCTATCAGTCGCTAGCAAGTTTTGTCAGATATATGTGCTATATGTACATAGTCTTGAAGTCTGTGTTGTCTGTAGCAATGGAGTAACACTAATGCCACATTGGTGGCATAGTCGATTGCCCCCTCAGCCCAATGTCTCAAAGCCGGCAGGAATTAGGTTGGATACGGTAGCCACCATGTGGCGATGATATTAGTGCTTGCTGGTCTACTTGTTACTCCTAAACAGTCCTTTATTATTGTCACAGGACTATATGGTGATTTTGCTAATGGAAAAGTGATCTGTGGCTGTTGAGGGATCTGGGAGTGTGATTTAAGTTCCCTTAGTGCTATGCTGCCGTGTTTAGGGATGAGGCTGAGTGTCCTTATGTGTGGGGCTTGGTGCACCCTGGAGACCCTTATATGTCCAATATAGCTGAATATATTTTTTCTGGATAAAAAGGGATCCATGCCCTGGCTGTTGGTTTTACTTTATGGGCTAGTAGTGTCCAAGTGGGTGTGCTCTGCACCACGTGTGATCTCACCCCTATATATATTGCTGTGTGCTATCAGCACTGCTGTGAAGGCTGTTACCAAGACCTGGGCTGTTCTGCTCTGGGGCCACCCTGGAGCTTGATCTGTGGCTGGAGATAAAGCTCACCTTCGTGTCCTGTACACTGGCCCTTATGTTGCAGGCCCTTATGTTGCAGAGCTCCGCAATCTCGACATCGAAAAAGGTGGCAAGAAAGAAGGCGTGGGGTGGTTTTATGTGCCTTACGATGTCCAATAATTCCGGGGTAAGGGCGATGGAATTGAGACCTACACGCTGTTGGAATCAGTTGGGGTAGTAGGGAAGCCGTTACCCAACAAGGGAGTAACGTGAGGTAGCTGGATCAGCACTTTTGGCACCTTTTTGGATGCCGAGATTGCGGAGCTCTCACTCCGTGCCACCGTACAGTAGCTCCAGCCACCGGAAGTAATTTACGCACCGGGTTTAGCTTACAATCTTGGTCAAAGTCTGTGTTATCACAAATATTATGACAATAAACAGAAAATCAATTGGAAGGTTCTTGGAGTGTGTCTCTTATTTCCTCTTTTTTGTATTTCTTTTTTTTTTCTTTTCATGAAACTGTATGTAACATACTTAAACTAACCGATTGGGTCATGTTATATGTAAAATATAGTACCTCATCATTATCAGGTAAGAAAAAGGAGGGAAAGATGAGTAGGACAAGAAAGAAAGAAAGAAAGAAAGAAAGAAAGAAAGAAAGAAAGAAAGAAAGAAAGAAAGAAAGAAAGAAAGAAAGAAAGAAAGAAAGAAAGAAAGAAAGAAAGAAAGAAAGAAAGAAAGAAAGAAAGAAAGAAAGAAAGAAAGAAAGAAAGAAGATGAAAAGCATGGAAGGCCCACCATTAGGGTTTACACTTTACTGCTGATCATTTAGGTAAAAGAAGATAAAATTTTTGTATGCAAATAAGAGTAGGGAATAAGAGGGCTAGAGCGCAAATTATTGTAGGGATAAAGGTTTTGATTACTCAGACGGGGCACACTTAACTTGTTCCCAATAACATTTTATAGAATGTAAAGATTTCATTTTTTGTTTCTCATAGAAGCCGTAACTTTCTAATGTAAATAATGAATCTGCTTGTGTCATTCACATCTCTTTTCTAGGTGTAAAGTTTTATTTCCATGCTCTTGAAATAATAGATTTAGCACTGTTCAATGCTATAAGGAATACTGCTATTTTAATTTTTCAGAACTTACCTGGTTTCTTAGAGCATGGGTTATTTGTAATACATATTCTGTGCCAAATAATATTTTCCCCAAGTCTTCCACCTTCCCCTACAAAGTTTTGATCTTATCGCAATTCCACCATATATGTATCATAGTTCCCCTGTGTCCACAATCTCACCAGTAAAGGCCTGTATGTTGTCTATAAAAAGTTTATAATCTATTTGGTGTTAGGTTTAGTTCTAGGATTTGCACAGATACCAACAAGCTATGTGTATGATGAAATATTTGTCTCCAACCTTTTTTTTTATAGATTCTGTTAGTTCTTGTGTCAATTGAGCAGTATAAGTAGGGAATGTGCCACACCACAAACCACTTAATAATTTCTTGGATATGGAGGCCCCTCATTGGAGTATTAGTTAAGAATAGATTTTCAAAGTCAGTTGGATTCATAAGAAAATCTTCCCTATATGGGGAAGTTTGCATTAAATGTGATAATTGGGAATATGTAATTATATTAGTAAAAATGCCTCCCGCTACATCCTGTAATTCTGATCTGGATTTCAGTTTATGCTTATCTAAGAATAAGGAAATTGGTATTGAAGGATCTGTCTCTTTCCCTCCTCCCACTCCAATGTCTATACACCTCCGTAATATGTAGACATATTGGAGATAACAGATTTAATGGAAGATAAACCTTTAAATCTGTGAAGTAGGTTGTCTCAATTCTGAAAAATTGTTTCAGAAGAGCAATTTCACAAACTACCGGTGGTCTATGTGTTCTGTTTGTCCAGCATACTACTTGAGGATTTTGAAGAAGTTGGGAATCTAACTATATCAAGGCTTTTCAGTTTGCCCCATTATGCCAGCATAAAATTCTTTGAAGTGTCTGGCATGGTAAAATAGTTTTATATTTGGAACCTCCAGTCCCCCTTCATCCAATGATCTATACATAGTGGTACATGAGACTCTTGGTTTAATCTTATACCAAATATACGTATTGATGCATTTTTGTAGATTCTTAAAAAAAGGAAAAAGATAGGGGGGTCGGGCTGCCTGAAATATATAGAATATCCTAGGTAAGACATTCATTTTAACCATTTGAATTCTGCCCCACCACAAATTATTTTTGTTTCACCAGCGTTTGATATCTTTTTCAATTGATTTCAACAGTTTCTGGTAATTTAATTCAAATAATTTAGAAGTTTGTGTTGCTACTTATATGCCAACATTTTAAATTAGGGGGAGATAAAAGGTGAGTTTAAAATCTTCCACTACGCACAAAATATAGAAAAAAATAACTCATTGTGTAGTTCATAAACAAATCTAGACAGGCCCAGAGGCTTGTTTTCCCACAGAAAACCTCTGAATTACATTGTTTCCAATGCAGCAAAGGATTCTGGGTAAGATATGCAAATTAAGTACACAATGACACACCTTTTTACTTCAGTCTGCTTTTCAGCAGGTTCCCTTTACACCAAAGTATGACTGTTCACACAGCTTATAAACTTAGCTAGGGTTAGTGCAGTGATTCATAACCATCCCAGGACAGACTGTTTCGTGGTTTTTGCCACTCATCAGCTGGGAGAAGGTTAGAATCACTGCTGGGTGAAGTTGATTCCGGGCAGAATACAACAACATTTTAAATTAGGGGGAGATAAAAGGTGAGTTTAAAATCCTCCACTACGCACAAAATATAGAAAAAAGAACTCATTGTGTAGTTCATAAACAAATCTAGACAGGCCCAGAGGCTTGTTTTCCCACAGAAAACCTCTGAATTACAGAACAAAGTAAAAAGGTGTGTCATTGTGTACTTAATTTGCATATCTTACCCAGAATTCTTTGCTGCATTGGAAACAATGTAATTCAGAGGTTTTCTGTGGGAAAACAAGCCTCTGGGCCTGTCTAGATTTGTTTATGAACTACACAATGAGTTATTTTTTCTATACTTATATGCCTAAATATCTAATTTTTATATGTACAAATGTTGGCTAATTTTCATTTGTCATATGGGGATAATGTTATATTTAATATCTCAGTTTTTTGTGCATTGATTAAAAAATAGAATATAATCCAAACTGAGTAAATATCTTTAAAAGATATGGAAGAGATTGAAGAGGAGAGGCCAGCGACACCAACACATCATTAGTGTACATAGTAAGCTTATATTGATTTTGCTCTAAATTAATTCCTGGGATGTTTTTGTTATTCCTAATATGTGCTGCCAATACCTCCATCGTTAGTATAAACAAGGTTGGTGATGGTGGGCAACCTATCAAACTATTGAGTTTTACTTTTGCAAAGGGGGATGAATACAAACTAAATATTGTTTTAAGCATTTTTAGCCCAATACTAGTTGTTTTAATACTGCCAATAGGAAATCCCAATTCAACCTATCGAATGCTTTCTCAGCGTTGGTTGAAATTATAATTGATGAGATTTTATGAAAATTTACATAGTCTAAGGATTCTGATGGTACTGTCCTTGGGGGACGAACCCTGTTTGATCTACATGGATTATAACTGGTAAAATTTATTTTATTTTAATGAATACGATTTTTAAATAGATTATAAAATCTATATTTAAGAGTGATATGGGATGATAATCACCTGGTATTATTGGTGGGGTTTTTTTGGTTTGGGAATTTCTGAGATATGTGACCTTAGGAATTCTAATGAAAATTCATCTTTTTCATCAATTGAATAAAAGAGGATAAGTAAATGTGGCACTAAAATTTGTTTAAATGTTTTGTAATATTTATTACTTAACCTATTTGATCCCAGGCTTTTGCCGGAAGATGAGGAATCAATTAATTCTTTGTCTAAAGTAATGGGAATTTTTTTTGTTCATGCTCTAACATAGGGAGGCCTGTTTGTTCAATATACTGTAACATATTTTATTGTATAGAGTCATCATAATAGCTATGAAAAGTTTCAGCAATAATTTTACTATTTGATGTTGTTTCCTTTTCAGATGTTGCTAAAGTTTAAATATGGTAATTAAGATTAATTTGTTTTAATGCTCTAGCTAAGAGTCTTTTATATGTTCTGTTGTAGGAACTCTTGAGAGCAGCTTGTAATTTCATAAATTCAACTGGAAAAACCACTTTGTGTGCATCCCACACCAATTGGGGACTCTGTTAATTTATAGTATTGTGTAAAAATAGTCTTGTAAAGTTATCTTTTCAACTAAATCAGGTTTATGGAGTAGTGTTTAATTTAGTCGCCAGATGAATGGGTTATAGGGATAGAGGACCAACGTCATCTCTGAGGAAGCGCATGGGAGCATGAGCGAAACATATTAGATAGTTGAGCTGCTGTTACTGCTATCTATACTTTTGAATAAACCCTATCAAGCATTGGCATTTAATCCGGACTGGCTGCTCTTTTCTGATCCTGTTAGTGTTTAATTTAGTTGCCAGATGAATGGGTTATAGGGATAGAGGACCAACGTAATTCCATGGAAACCATGGAATAATCTGACAAGGAAGTTGGAGATATATCTGCTTTCAATAGCAAAGGTAAACTATTTTGGTCTATGAAAAGGTTATCTATCCTTGAATATACCTTATACTTATATGAATAGAAAGTATAATTCTTTTGATCTGGGTGTATTAAACACTATGGGGTCGATTTATGAAGCAGTGGATGCTGCTTCCAACTCACTCCGCTTCAGGTCCGACTGAAGCAGAAGTTAAGAAGCAGCGATCCTTAGACCGCTGCTCCTTAACTCGTCCGCCACCTCTGAGGTGGCGGACAGCAATCAGCCCGATCGTATACGATCGGGCTGATTGACACCCCCTGCTAGTGGCCAATTGGCCACAAATCTGCAGGGGGCGGTATTGCACCAGCAGTTCACAAGAACTTCTGGTGCAATGATAAATGCAGACAGCGTATGCTGTTGGCATTTATCGATGTGCAGCGGACATGATCCACTATATTTGATCATGTCCGCTCCCACCTACATAAATTGACCCCCATGTAGCTAATAATGTTAAATCCCATAAACTTTTATTTACTCTAGTGGTAGCCCATTGAGATTTTGTGTTCCTGTGGTGTGAGCATTCTATAATGTGGTCTAAGAATGTATTAAGATCTATTAAGGTCTATGGTATAACACACCCACAAAAATAATATATCTGCCTTTGTCATCAATTTATTTTTATGAAGCAGTATACCAACCCAATTATGTTTTGATACATCTGAACTGAAATATCAATTCAGGTATTCCTTTTAGCTTCACCTAGGTTGAGAATATATACAATAAATAGAGACGATGTAAGATAGTTAATATATATGCTGATAAATAGAATAATCATATTTTTATTGGCTACAGCATTTAGGGATAGATTAAAAATGGATTGGTAGTTTGCACTCCCGCTCGCATGTTAACTCCATTAGAAGTGAGCTTTTTGCAAGTTTCGGGTAGTGGGTGTCATTTATAGACTTCAATAGAGCTCTAAAAGTGGAAAATTAAACTAACAACATCGAAAAATACATTGAACATATACCCCTATGTAAAGAACATTGGAATGTAAAATATTTACAGTACTTCTCTTCCTGAAAAAAAAACAGATAAAAAGAAGCATAGGACAGATACGTATACTCCTCTGATTAAGTAGAGACAGCTTCTACGAAATGCGTAATGAATTCTACATACAGTAACGTCACATCCACTTAGTACCCATAGCGCACTTCTGGTTTCTCTGAGCTGTAAACACGCTAGATACACGTGCAGCTCCAACTCTTCACCAGACCTCCAGGTTTTTATCTATACAGGTGTATAAAATGTTTTTTTTTTATACAATTTAATCATTAGACTACCAGGGCATTATACAGCACATAACAAACATTGGTTTTATAATACAATTTTATGTTCATATCTAAATAAAATGTTACTTTTATGAAATTCAACAATTTTAGATTATAATATAAGTCCAGTGAGAGGTCCCTCTACTTTTCCATCTACGAGTTAAGGTTCCTCACTCATTTTTTGACTTAGATTAAAGTAAACATTTTTTAAATAAATTATTATTATGTTTGTATATTATCTTTCCCTATTTTTTACATTACACCTCAGAGGGGTTTAATGTAAGGGAATAGAAGCCCAAAACTGATGTACATACTAGTTGGCAAGCCTGCCCAGAGGGCATTCTATATGTTGTAAATACAACCCCCCAAGCTACAAAAAAGAAATAATAGAAATACAGAAAAAAAATAAACACATTATCCAAAATAAAAAAATTAAACCTAATCCCTATGAAAATACCCCCCCCCCCAAAAAAAAAAAAAAACACCCCCTAATCTAATGATAAACTACCAATAGCCCTTAAAATGGCTTTTTGTCATAAGTTAAACAGTTATAAACAAAGTCCCCCCCCCCTAACAGTAAAACCCCCCACCCACCAAACCCCCCAAAATAAAAAAAACTAACACTAATAAACCTAATCTACCCATTGCCCTGAAAAGGGCATTTGTATGGGCATTGCCTTTAAAAGGACATTTAACTCTTTTTTACTGCCCTTAAGAGGGCATTCAGCTCATTTTCAAAGTTCCCAAAAAAACCTAAGTTAAAAAATAAACTCCCCCCAAAAAAATTAAAAAAAAACTAACACTAAAGCCCCAAATAGGTACTCATATTTTCAGAAGTCCGGCGGAGAAGTTCTTCTTCCAGACGGGTCCATCATCTTCACCCACAGCGAAGGTGGCACAGAGTGGAGGTCCAGAACGGTCTTCCTAGATGTGCCGATCCTCGGTGGCAGCGTTCCTCTGCAACATGAAGGCTCCTCTTCATCCGATGTCCGTGGTATACTAAATATATTGAATGCAAGGTACCGAAATCAATTTGGGGTACCTTGCATTTCTATTGGCTGAATTTTTCAAAACAGCCAACAGAATGAGAGCTACTAAAATCCTATTGGCTGTTCAAATCAGCCAATAAGATTTCAGTAGTTCTCATCCTATTGGCTGATTTTGAAAATTTCAGCCATCAGGAATTCAAGGTACCCCAATAAATATGGGGTACCTTGAATTCTTTCTTCAGTGTGCGGTGGACGATCACTTGAAGAGGAACCTCCACGCCAAGGAGCTCCACTTCTGGGAAGACCGCTCCGGACCTCCGCTGTGGATGAAGATGATGGACACGCCTGGAAGAAGACCTTCTCCGCTGGACTTCTGAAACCGTGAGTACCTATTTGGGGCTTTAGTGTTAGGTTTTTTTGTTGTTTTTTTTTAACAGGTTTTTTTGGGCAATTTGAAAAAGAGCTGAATGCCCTTTTAAGGGCAGTGAAAAAAAGCTAAATGCCCTTTTAAGGGCAATGCCCATACAAATGCCCTTTTCAGAGCAATGGGTAGATTAGGTTTATTAGTGTTAGTTTTTTTTTATTTTGGGGGGGTTTGGTGGGTGAGGGGTTTTACTGTTAGGGGGGACTTTGTTTATTTTTAATGTAAAAGAGCTGTTTAACTTAGGGCAATGCCCTACAAAAAGCCCTTTAAATAACTATTGGTAGTTCAGAATTAGATTAGGTGGTGTTTTTATTTTGGGGGGCTTTTTATTTTCATAGGGATTAGGTTTAATTTTTTTATTTTGGATAATGTGTTTATTATTTTTGTAATTAGATTAATCTAATTTAATTTTTTTGTGTTTTTATTGTAATGTCGGTTATTTTAATTGCAATTAATGGGTTAATTTAGGGGGTGTTAGGTTAGGTTAGGGGGCTTAGTCATTAAATAAGTTGTTTGCGTTGTGGGGGTTGACAGTGTAGGAGTTAATATGTAAATTAAGTTTAATGCATTGTGGGGGTTGGTGGTTTAAGGGTTAATAGATGTATTAGGTAGTTTGCGATGTTGGGGTTTGCGGATTTAGGGGTTAATAATTGTATTAGGTAGTTGTTTGTTTCTTAATACTTCGTGCGGGCAGTTAGTTTATTTTTTTCTTAATACTTTGTGCGGGCAGTTAGTTTATTTTTTTCTTAATACTTCATGCGGGCAGTTAGTTTATTTTTTTTCTTAATACTTCGTGCTGGCAGTTAGTTTATTTTTTTCTTAATACTTCGTGCGGGCAGTTAGTTTATTTTTTTCTTAATACTTTGTGCGGGCGCTTAGTTGTTGTTTTTTTTAAATACTTAATACGGGGGGTTATTTTTTTTTTAATACTTATTGCGTGCGGTTAGGTGTTTTTTTCATACTTATTGCAGGCATTTTTTTGTTGTTGTTATGCTCCGTTTGCCTTCGCTTCATCCGGTGGATTCCGAAAATGTGGTGGATTCTTTCACCACCCTTCCATTTTCGGAATCCACCTGGATGCAGCAACATTCTGTTGGCTGCCTCGTGCTGCCAACATTCCTTTGAGGATACGTGCGCAACTGCCGACGACGACGGACATAACAAACGCAATTATAGTATAGATATAGGACGTTTAAGATATCTCATAAAGAAGAGGTAAAACAAGGTGAGAAACTTGTGATTAATTTATTTTGTTTTGTACACGCATTGATTGACATTGCAAATCGTAAGCGCTGTTCCTCATACTCTACATTTGTGTCTATTGTGCCTCATCTGCTTAGTGGCAGCAGAACCCACTTTTTGTCAACTAGGAGTTCTCGGGAATCTGTATAGCGCTAAAGAACTTAACCTTGTTTGTTCTTTTTAAATATATAGGAATATCTATTTAAAAATACTTAGAACATATTCCCCTATTTAAAGAACATTGGAATGTGAAATATTTACAGTAAATACACTGTATAACACTTTATTAAATATGAATATTGCATAAAAATGCTTATATATATAATGCACTGTATACTGTGTGTGTATATATATATATATATATATATATATATATATACACATACATATACATATTTAAACACCTGCGACCTAATATCTTTGAGCCCCTATAATTTTTATGCAATATATATATATATATATATATATATATATTATTATTTTTATTAGATATTGTTAATATGAGTGTAACTGTACTGTTAAATGTATTTTTAATGTGTTTTGTGCGACTTTTTTATTTGAGCATAACAGTTAATCAGAGCTCTGAAGTTGCACTAACCCGATGCACATTAAATTAAATTGCGCTCAAGCAAACACATTTACTTTCAACTTGAAATACGTGTGCTGCTTCCAGCATGCGCAAAAAGCCACAATAAATGATTTTTTACTCACGTGCAACTGTTAGCGTGCCACTCATAAGCTAGCCCTAAAGCAGTTCACACTTGCATAAAATTGTTCCTTTATAGGGAACAATAGAAGCAGCAATGTATTACTAAGAGCAAGCTGAGTATATCTGCTAAGCCAATGACAAGAAGCATATGTCTGTATCAACAAAACAGCAGCTAGCTCCCACTAGTACGTTGCTGCTCCTGAGACTACCTAGGTATGCTTTTAAACAAAGGATACCAAGAGAATGAAGCAAACTTGATAATAAAAGTAAATTGAAAAGTATATTTAAATTCTCTGTCTGACCAAAGTAGAGATATTTCTCGGCCTAAACTGATAACAGTTAAAGAGATACTGAACCCAATTTTTTCTTTCATGATTCAGATAGAGCAGAAATTTTAAGAAACTTTCTATTTTACTCCAATTATAATTTTTTCTTTGTTCTCTTGGTATCTTTAGTGAGATATAATTTAGAAGTGCACTAAAAAAGGCTGGGGCAGATTGGAGTACAACGTGTGCAAAGTTCCTGGTTCTATCTTAGAACCTATATGAGTACAATCTTACGTAGAATGCTGTAACTAATACAAGGCTATATCTATTAAAACATATTTATTCTGTATCTATAAAAAGAGTATTACTTTACAATAGTAAAATATATAACATGGATCCATGTGTACAATGAGCTCTAAATATATCTATATAAAAACATATAAAAACAGTACAATAAATAAAAGACAATATAATAGAAATGATGAATGGACCACGTTAGTTGTATGATTTGTTAGTCCCAAGAAAAAGTCTGTGATAAAAGTCTATAATAAATCCGTGTAGAATCCTAAAGTGATGTCGTGCCGCAGGTTGATGAATTCGCTATACAAAAATATCATAAATCCGAAGCCTTAAAAAGGTTGATGAATGTGCAAAAGTAAAAAATGAAAAAATAAAAAAATACAGAAATCCAAAAATATCAAAATATCAAAATTTATATAAAAATATCCAAATTTATAAAAATAGCAGAGTGTTAAAGTGTAAAAAATGTCTTAGATAGTGATTCAAAAAGTGGATGATAGGAAATCCTACTGGAGGATGATGATTTTCTCAAGACGGAGTCTTGAGAAAGACCCATGTTTATGGCCGAAACGCGTTGGCAATATATGGTAATCCTATTTCTTGATTTTTAAAAGTCCTTAGCGTTATTGCACTACTGTACCTTTTTTATTTTTAGGTTTCACACTATCACACATAGGAGGATCTCCTTTGAGAAAATCAACATCCTCCAGTAGGGTTTCCTATCATCCACTTTTGGAATCACTATCTAAGACGTTTTTTGCACTTTAACACTTTGGTATTTTTATAAATTTTGATATTTTGATATTTTTGTATTTCTGTATTTTTTTGTTTATTTTTTCATTTTTTACTTTTGCACTTTCATCCCCATTTTTAAGGCTTCGGATTTATGATATTTTTGTATAGCGAATTCATCAACCTGCGGCACGACATCACTTTAGGATTCTACACGGATTTATTATAGACTTTTATCACAGACTTTTTCTTGGGACTAACAAATCATACAACTAACGTGGTCCATTCATCATTTCTATTATATTGTCTTTTATTTATTGTAATGTTTTTATATGTTTTTATATAGATATATTTAGAGCTCATTGTACACATGGATCCATGTTATATATTTTACTATTGTAAAGTAATACTCTTTTTATAGATCCAGAATAAATATGTTTTAATAGATATAGCCTTGTATTAGTTACAGCATTCTACGTAAGATTGTACTCATATAGGTTCTAAGATAGAACCAGGAACTTTGCACACGTTGTACTCCAATCTGCCCCAGCCTTTTTTAGTGCACTTCTAAATTATATCTCACTATTTATTCTTTCTGGGGTAGCTAGGTACCTCATTCATTTTAGGAGCAATATAGGCAGACATACACCAACATCTTTTATTTCTCTTGGTATCTTTATTTGAAAAAGCAGAAATGTAAGTTTAGGAGCCGGCCCATATTTGGTTCAGCACCTGAATATCGCTTGCTGATTGGTGACTAAATGTAGACAGCAATCAGCAAGCGCTATTCACAGTTCTGAACCAAAAATGGGCCGGCTGTTAAGTTTACATACCTACTTTTTAAATAAAGATTCCAAGAGAATGAAGAAAAAATTATAATTGGAGTAAATTAGAAAGTTGCTTAAAATTGCTCCTCTATCTGAATCATGAAAGAAAAATTTGGGTTTAGTGTCCCTTTAATACACGTTAGTGGGACAAGTGAGTTATTAAGCCAAACCAGTTTCATATTGTTGGTCACTGATCTGTAGAGAATATTAATCACAAGGAAACTAATTCACTTATAAAGTGCCGCTGACCCAATGACATCTGGGGAACTGTTTCATTTCTTAACCTGAGACTTCTTATAGTTTGGGTGTTTGCCCAATTTTTCACTTACTTTAATCTGCACAATTTTCTAAAGAATGACTTATCTCTAATTAATCCTATGTACTTATATATCTCATGTAATTCTCTGATGCTCAGATAGCACTTCATTTAATTAGGGTTAGATTTAAGATCGGCTGAGAATGAAGGAACAGGGCTTACATTAGGATTTAATACAAGCTAGCAAATAAAGGAAACGCTAAACTAGATGTAGGTTTCACTGTAGCTGGAAACCACTGCCATCTAAAAACCTCTATGTGCATAATGATTAAATATAAATAAAGTAACAGTTTATGGAACACAACATTTTTTAAACATGATTCAGATACAGTATACATTTTATAAACAACTTTCAAATTTACTTCTGTTATTAAATTTGCTTGAATCTTTTTGTATCTTTATTGAAAAACCAGCAATGCACTACTGGGAGCTAGCTGAGCACATGGGTAACCCATTGAGAAGAGACATATATGTGCAGCCACCAATCAGCAGCTAGTTTCCAGCTCCTGAGCCTACCTAGTTATTCTTTACAACTAAGGATACCAAGAGAATGAAGCAATTTAGAAAATACAAGTAATATGTATACATATGTATGCGTTTATATGTGTATATATGTCTATAAATACATATATACACATATAAAGACATATGCAAAAACACACATATGTATATATATATATATATATATATATATATATATATATATATATATATATATATATATATATATATATATATATATATATATAAATAAGATAAACAAAGATGCTAGCAGCCAAACAGGGTATATCAAAATCAAATATGCTTTATTCCAGGATAAAAGCAACAGGACAAGCTGTAAAATTTCAGAACATAGTCTAAGACTATGTTCTGAAATTTTACAGCTTGTCCTGTTGCTTTTATCCTGGAATAAAGCATATTTGATTTTGATATACCCTGTTTGGCTGCTAGCATCTTTGTTTATCTTATTTACCCGGTGGACTGTGGGGTGTCCACCATTAATAAGCAGCCTCACATTCTGTTCTAACTTCACCCCTGCTCGATATACAACATACCGGTTGGGATATCTAAGAAGTACTTTGGTCGGTTTTCACAGTGGTGTTATCTTGGATTTGCCTGCACTTGTCAGAATTACTACCTGAACAAACGGATGCTGAAGGAGCTGGATGTATCGTGCATTGTCATAGGATTCCCCGGCTGCATCATGGGCTTAGTGACAGCCCAGCAAGGTATCTGATTGGCAGGCTAGCAACCACTTGACGTGTGACATGAATAGTCACGTGATACCGGAAGAGAACTATCCTCAGTTGTGAACGCAGAGACGGCATGGTTCCTTGGTGACAGAAGCTTCTACCTTGTGAATCCTTGAAAGCCGCATTCTGGGTGAGTGTACTGGCATCTGCTCCCACGTTGTGTCTGAGGACCTAGTGGGGAACTGTTCCGGTACTTGTTTAATACCATTTGGATTTCACTGACCATGATGTATCCCATTTGACTTGGGACTATAACCAGTAATTGCAAAAACGTCTAATCCGCATTTCCACACAGACTTATGGTCATTAATTTGTACTTAGGTCTATGGGACTAATCGCTCATTGATGATGGGAATTATGTTTTTTGGCCATATTTAACTGCCTGCATATTTATGTCCTTTGTCTTTATGTGATTTGACTATATGCTTTATTGTTATCTTAGATATTTTAATATCTCCCTGATTGCTCTTCTATTTTTCTGTATCTCTCTCTCTCTCTCTCTCTCTCTCTCTCTCTCTCTCTCTCTCTCTCTCTCTATATATATATATATATATATATATATATATATATATATATATATATATCAAGGTATTTGACTAAGTCCTACAGCTACCCCTGCACCAGGCTCCCTGCTAGACTCTGGCATCTACCTAGGACTATAGCACACTGACTGCCTAATTCCTACAGCTACCCCTGCTAGACCCTGGTGGCTACCTAGTACTATAGCACAGTCACTGCCTAATCCCTACAGCTACCCCTGCTAGACCCTGGTGGCTATCAAGTACTATAGCACAGTGACTGCCTCAGCTGCCCCTGCTAGACCCCGGCAGTTACCTAGGTCTATAGCACAATGACTGCCTCAGCTGCCCCTGCTAGACCCTGGCAGTTACCTAGGACTATAGCACAGTAACTGCCTCAGCTGCCCCTGCTAGACCCTGGTATCTACCTAGGACAATAGCACAGTAACTGCCTCAGCTGCCCCTGCTAGACCCTGGCAGTTACCTGAACTATAGCACAGTGACTGCCTCAGCTGCCCCTGCTAGACCCTGGCAGTTACTGAAGACTATAGCATAGTAACTGCCTCAGCTGCCCCTGCTAGACCCTGGCAGCTATCTAGGACTATAGCACAGTGACTGCCTCAGCTACCCCTGCTAGACCCTGGCAGTTACCTGAACAATAGCACAGTGACTGCCTCAGCTGCCCCTGCTAGACCCTGGCAGCTATCTAGGACTATAGCACAGTGACTGCCTCAGCTACCCCTGCTAGACCCTGGCAGTTAGCTAGGACTATAGCACAGTGACAGCCTCAGCCACACCTGCTAGACCCTGGCAGTTACCTAGGACTATAGCACAGTGACAGCCTCAGCTGCCCCTGTTAGACCCTAGCATCTACCTAGGACTATAGCACAGTAACTGCCTCAGCTGCCCCTGCTAGACCCTGGCAGTTACCTAGGACTATAGCACAGTGACTGCCTCAGCTGCCCCTGCTAGACCCTGACAGTTACCTAGGACTATAGCACAGTGACTACCTCAGCTGCCCCTGCTAGTCCCTGGCAGTTACCTAGGACTATAGCACAGTGACTGTCTCAGCTGTCCCTGCTAGACCCTGGCAGTTACCTAGGACTATAGCACAGTGACTGCCTCAGCTGCCCCTGCTAGACCCTGGCAGTTACCTAGGACTATAGCACAGTGACTGCCTCAGCTGCCCCTGCTAGACCCTGGCAGTTACCTAGGACTATAGCACAGTGACTGCCTCAGCTGCCCCTGCTAGACCCTGGCATCTACCTAGGACTATAGCACAGTAACTGCCTCAGCTGCCACTGCTAGACCCTGACATCTACCTAGGACTATAGCACAGTAACTGCCTCAGCTGCCCCTGCTAGACCCTGGCAGTTACCTAGGACTATAGCACAGTAACTGCCTCAGTTGCCACTGCTAGACCCTGGCATCTACCTAGGACAATAGCACAGTAACTGCCTCAGCTGCCCCTGCTAGACCCTGGCAGTTACCTGAACTATAGCACAGTGACTGCCTCAGCTGCCCCTGCTAGACCCTGGCAGTTACCGAGGACTATAGCAGAGTGACTGCCTCAGCTGCCCCTGCTAGACCCTGGCAGCTATCTAGGACTATAGCACAGTGACTGCCTCAGCTACCCCTGCTAGACCCTGGCAGTTACCTGAACAATAGCACAGTGACTGCCTCAGCTGCCCCTGCTAGACCCTGGCAGCTATCTAGGACTATAGCACAGTGACTGCCTCAGCTACCCCTGCTAGACCCTGGCAGTTAGCTAGGACTATAGCACAGTGACAGCCTCAGCCACACCTGCTAGACCCTGGCAGTTACCTAGGACTATAGCACAGTGACAGCCTCAGCTGCCCCTGTTAGACCCTAGCATCTACCTAGGACTATAGCACAGTAACTGCCTCAGCTGCCCCTGCTAGACCCTGGCAGTTACCTAGGACTATAGCACAGTGACTGCCTCAGCTGCCCCTGCTAGACCCTGACAGTTACCTAGGACTATAGCACAGTGACTACCTCAGCTGCCCCTGCTAGTCCCTGGCAGTTACCTAGGACTATAGCACAGTGACTGTCTCAGCTGTCCCTGCTAGACCCTGGCAGTTACCTAGGACTATAGCACAGTGACTGCCTCAGCTGCCCCTGCTAGACCCTGGCAGTTACCTAGGACTATAGCACAGTGACTGCCTCAGCTGCCCCTGCTAGACCCTGGCAGTTACCTAGGACTATAGCACAGTGACTGCCTCAGCTGCCCCTGCTAGACCCTGGCATCTACCTAGGACTATAGCACAGTAACTGCCTCAGCTGCCACTGCTAGACCCTGACATCTACCTAGGACTATAGCACAGTAACTGCCTCAGCTGCCCCTGCTAGACCCTGGCAGTTACCTAGGACTATAGCACAGTAACTGCCTCAGTTGCCACTGCTAGACCCTGGCATCTACCTAGGACAATAGCACAGTAACTGCCTCAGCTGCCCCTGCTAGACCCTGGCAGTTACCTGAACTATAGCACAGTGACTGCCTCAGCTGCCCCTGCTAGACCCTGGCAGTTACCGAGGACTATAGCAGAGTGACTGCCTCAGCTGCCCCTGCTAGACCCTGGCAGCTATCTAGGACTATAGCACAGTGACTGCCTCAGCTGCCCCTGCTAGACCCTGGCAGCTATCTAGGACTAAAGCACAGTGACTGCCTCAGCTGCCCCTGCTAGACCCTGGCATCTACCTAGTACTATAGCACAGTGACTGCCTCAGCTGCCCCTGCTAGACACTGGCAGTTACCGAGGACTATAGCATAGTGACTGCCTCAGCTGCCCCTGCTAGACCCTGTCAGTTACCGAGGACTATAGCATAGTGACTGCCTCAGCTGCCCCTGCTAGACCCTGGCAGCTATCTAGGACTATAGCACAGTGACTGCCTCAGCTACCCCTGCTAGACCATGGCAGTTACCTAGGACTATAGCACAGTGACAGCCTCAGCCACACCTGCTAGACCCTGGCAGTTACCGAGGACTATAGCATAGTGACTGCCTCAGCTGCCCCTGCTAGACCCTGGCAGCTATCTAGGACTATAGCACAGTGACTGCCTCAGCTACCCCTGCTAGACCCTGGCAGCTACCTAGGACTATATCACAGCGACTACCTCAACCACCCCTGCTAGACCCTGGCAGCTACCTAGGACTATAGCACAGTGACTGCCTCAGCTGCCCCTGTTAGACCCTGGCATCTACCTAGGACTATATCACAGTAACTGCCTCAGCTGTCCCTGCTAGACCCTGGCAGTTACCTAGGACTATAGCACAGTGACTGCCTCAGCTACCCCTGCTAGACCCTGGCAGCAACCTAGGACTATAGCACAGTGACTGCCTCAGCTGCCCCTGCTAGACCCTGGCAGTTACCTAGGACTATAGCACAGTGGATGCCTCAGCTACCCCTGATAGACTGTGGCAGTTACCTAGGACTATACCACAGTGACTACCTCAGCTGCCCCTGCTAGACCCTGGCATCTACCTAGTACTATAGCACAGTGACTGTCTCAGCTGCTCCTGCTAGACGCTGGCAGTTACCTAGGACTATAGCACAGTGACTGTCTTTGCTGCCCCTGCTAAACCCTGGCAGCTACCTAGGACTATAGCACAGTGACTGCCTCAGCTGCCCCTGCTAGACCCTGGCAGTTACCTCGGACTATAGCACATGGACTGCCTCACTTGCCCCTGCTAGACCCTGGCATCTACCTAGGACTATAGCACAGTGACTGCCGCAGCTGCCCCTGATAGACTGTGGCAGTTACCTAGGACTATACCACAGTGACTACCTCAGCTGCCCCTGCTAGACCCTGGCATCTACCTAGTACTATAGCACAGTGACTGTCTCAGCTGCTCCTGCTAGACGCTGGCAGTTACCTAGGACTATAGCACAGTGACTGTCTTTGCTGCCCCTGCTAAACCCTGGCAGCTACCTAGGACTATAGCACAGTGACTGCCTCAGCTGCCCCTGCTAGACCCTGGCAGTTACCTCGGACTATAGCACATGGACTGCCTCACTTGCCCCTGCTAGACCCTGGCATCTACCTAGGACTATAGCACAGTGACTGCCGCAGCTGCCCCTGCTAGACCTTGGCATCTACATAGGACTATAGCACAGTGACTGCCTCAGCTGCCCCTGCTAGACCCTGGCAGTTACCTAGGACTATAGCACAGTGACTGCCTCAGCTACCCCTGCTAGACCATGGCAGTTACCTAGGACTATAGCACAATGACTGCCTTAACTGCATCTGCTAGACCCTGGCATCTAGGACTATAGCACAGTGACTGCCTCAGCTGCCCCTGCTAGACCCTGGCTGTTACCTAGGACTATAGCACAGTGACTGCCTCAGCTGCCCCTGCTAGACCCTGGCTGTTACCTAGGACTATAGCACAGTGGCTGCCTCAGTTGTCCCTGCTAGACCCTGACAGTTAGCTAGGACTATAGCACAGTGACTGCCTCAGCTGCCCCTGCTAGACCCTGACAGTTACCTAGGACTATATCACAGTGACAGCCTCAGCCACCCCTGCTAGACCCTGGCAGCTACCTAGGACTATATCACAGTGACTGCCTCAACCACCCCTGCTAGACCATTGCAGCTACCTAGGACTATAGCACAGTGGCTGCCTCAGCTTCCCATGTTAGACCCTTGCATCTACCTATAACTATATCACAGTAACTGCCTCAGCTGTCCCTGCTAGACCCTGGCAGTTACCTAGGAATATAGCACAGTGACTGCCTCAGCTACCCCTGCTAGACCCTGGAAGCTACCTAGGACTATATCACAGTGACAGCCTCAACCACCACTGCTAGATTCTGGCAGATACCTAGGACTATAGCACAGTGGCTGCCTCAGCTGCCCCTGTTAGACCCTTGCATTTACCTATAACTATATCACAGTAACTGCCCCAGCTACCCCTGCTAGACCCTGGGAGCTACCTAGGACTATAGCACATTGACTGCATCAGCTGCCCCTGCTAGACCCTGGCAGTTACCTAGGACTATAGCATAGTGACTGCCTCAGCTACCCCTGCTAGACCCTGACAGTTACCAAGGACTATAGCACAGTGACTACCTCAGCTGCCCCTGCTAGACCTTGGCAGCTACCTAGGACTATAGCACAGTGACTGCCTCAGCTGCCCCTGCTAAACCCTGGCAGTTACCTAGGACTATAGCACAGTGACTGCCTCAGCTGCCCCTGCTAGACCCTGGCATCTACCTAGGACTATAGCACAGTGACTGCCTCAGCTGCCCTTGCTAGACCCTGGCAGTTACCTAGGACTATAACACAGTGACTGCCTCAGCTGCTCCTGCTAGACCCTTGCAGTTACCTAGGACTATAGCACAGTTACTGCCTCAGCTGCCCCTGCTAGACCCTGGCAGTTACTTAGGACTATAGCACAGTGACTGCCTCAGCTGCCCCTGCTAGACCCTGGCATTTACCTAGGACTATAGCACAGTGACTGCCTCAGCTGCCCCTGCTAGACCTTGACAGTTACCTAGGACTATAGCACAGTGACTGCCTCAGCTACCCCTGTTAGACCCTTGCATTTACCTATAACTATATCACAGTAACTGCCCCAGCTACCCCTGCTAGACCCTGGGAGCTACCTAGGACTATAGCACATTGACTGCATCAGCTGCCCCTGCTAGACCCTGGCAGTTACCTAGGACTATAGCATAGTGACTGCCTCAGCTACCCCTGCTAGACCCTGACAGTTACCAAGGACTATAGCACAGTGACTACCTCAGCTGCCCCTGCTAGACCTTGGCAGCTACCTAGGACTATAGCACAGTGACTGCCTCAGCTGCCCCTGCTAAACCCTGGCAGTTACCTAGGACTATAGCACAGTGACTGCCTCAGCTGCCCCTGCTAGACCCTGGCATCTACCTAGGACTATAGCACAGTGACTGCCTCAGCTGCCCTTGCTAGACCCTGGCAGTTACCTAGGACTATAACACAGTGACTGCCTCAGCTGCTCCTGCTAGACCCTTGCAGTTACCTAGGACTATAGCACAGTTACTGCCTCAGCTACCCCTGCTAGACCCTGGCAGTTACTTAGGACTATAGCACAGTGACTGCCTCAGCTGCCCCTGCTAGACCCTGGCATTTACCTAGGACTATAGCACAGTGACTGCCTCAGCTGCCCCTGCTAGACCTTGACAGTTACCTAGGACTATAGCACAGTGACTGCCTCAGCTACCCCTGCTAGACCCTGGCATCTACCTAGGACTATATCACAGTGACTGCCTCAGCCACTCCTTCTAGACCCTGGCAGCTACCTAGGATTATAGCACAGTGACTGCCTCAGCTGCCCCTGTTAGACCCTGGCAGCTACCTAGGATTATAGCACAGTGACTGCCTCAGCTGCCCCTGTTAGACCCTGGCAGCTACCTAGGATTATAGCACAGTGACTGCCTCAGCTGCCCCTGCTAGACCTTGACAGTTACCTAGGACTATAGCACATTGACTGCATCAGCTGCCCCTGCTAGACCCTGGCAGTTTCCTAGGACTATAGCATAGTGACTGCCTCAGCTACCCCTGCTAGACCCTGACAGTTACCAAGGACTATAGCACAGTGACTACCTCAGCTGCCCCTGCTAGACCTTGGCAGCTACCTAGGACTATAGCACAGTGACTGCCTCAGCTGCCCCTGCTAAACCCTGGCAGTTACCTAGGACTATAGCACAGTGACTGCCTCAGCTGCTCCTGCTAGACCCTTGCAGTTACCTAGGACTATAGCACAGTTACTGCCTCAGCTGCCCCTGCTAGACCCTGGCAGTTACTTAGGACTATAGCACAGTGACTGCCTCAGCTGCCCCTGCTAGACCCTGGCATTTACCTAGGACTATAGCACAGTGACTGCCTCAGCTGCCCCTGCTAGACCTTGACAGTTACCTAGGACTATAGCACAGTGACTGCCTCAGCTACCCCTGTTAGACCCTTGCATTTACCTATAACTATATCACAGTAACTGCCCCAGCTACCCCTGCTAGACCCTGGGAGCTACCTAGGACTATAGCACATTGACTGCATCAGCTGCCCCTGCTAGACCCTGGCAGTTACCTAGGACTATAGCATAGTGACTGCCTCAGCTACCCCTGCTAGACCCTGACAGTTACCAAGGACTATAGCACAGTGACTACCTCAGCTGCCCCTGCTAGACCTTGGCAGCTACCTAGGACTATAGCACAGTGACTGCCTCAGCTGCCCCTGCTAAACCCTGGCAGTTACCTAGGACTATAGCACAGTGACTGCCTCAGCTGCCCCTGCTAGACCCTGGCATCTACCTAGGACTATAGCACAGTGACTGCCTCAGCTGCCCTTGCTAGACCCTGGCAGTTACCTAGGACTATAACACAGTGACTGCCTCAGCTGCTCCTGCTAGACCCTTGCAGTTACCTAGGACTATAGCACAGTTACTGCCTCAGCTACCCCTGCTAGACCCTGGCAGTTACTTAGGACTATAGCACAGTGACTGCCTCAGCTGCCCCTGCTAGACCCTGGCATTTACCTAGGACTATAGCACAGTGACTGCCTCAGCTGCCCCTGCTAGACCTTGACAGTTACCTAGGACTATAGCACAGTGACTGCCTCAGCTACCCCTGCTAGACCCTGGCATCTACCTAGGACTATATCACAGTGACTGCCTCAGCCACTCCTTCTAGACCCTGGCAGCTACCTAGGATTATAGCACAGTGACTGCCTCAGCTGCCCCTGTTAGACCCTGGCAGCTACCTAGGATTATAGCACAGTGACTGCCTCAGCTGCCCCTGTTAGACCCTGGCAGCTACCTAGGATTATAGCACAGTGACTGCCTCAGCTGCCCCTGCTAGACCTTGACAGTTACCTAGGACTATAGCACATTGACTGCATCAGCTGCCCCTGCTAGACCCTGGCAGTTTCCTAGGACTATAGCATAGTGACTGCCTCAGCTACCCCTGCTAGACCCTGACAGTTACCAAGGACTATAGCACAGTGACTACCTCAGCTGCCCCTGCTAGACCTTGGCAGCTACCTAGGACTATAGCACAGTGACTGCCTCAGCTGCCCCTGCTAGACCCTGGCAGTTACCTAGGACTATAGCACAGTGACTGCCTCAGCTGCCCCTGCTAGACCCTGGCATCTACCTAGGACTATAGCACAGTGACTGCCTCAGCTGCCCTTGCTAGACCCTGGCATCTACCTAGGACTATAGCACAGTGACTGCCTCAGCTACCCCTGCTAGACCCTGGCATCTACCTAGGACTATATCACAGTGACTGCCTCAGCCACACCTTCTAGACCCTGGCAGCTACCTAGGATTATAGCACAGTGACTGCCTCAGCTGCCCCTGTTAGACCCTGGCAGCTACCTAGGATTATAGCACAGTGACTGCCTCAGCTGCCCCTGTTAGACCCTGGCAGCTACCTAGGATTATAGCACAGTGACTGCCTCAGCTGCCCCTGCTAGTCCCTGGCAGTTACTTAGGACTATAGCACAGTGACTACCTCAGCTACACCTGCTAGACCCTGGCAGTTATCTAGGACTATAGAACAGTGACTGCCTCAGCTGCCCCTGCTAGACCTTGACAGTTACCTAGGACTATAGCACAGTGACTGCCTCAGCTACCCCTGCTAGACCCTGGCATCTACCTAGGACTATATCACAGTGACTGCCTCAGCCACTCCTTCTAGACCCTGGCAGCTACCTAGGATTATAGCACAGTGACTGCCTCAGCTGCCCCTGTTAGACCCTGGCAGCTACCTAGGATTATAGCACAGTGACTGCCTCAGCTGCCCCTGTTAGACCCTGGCAGCTACCTAGGATTATAGCACAGTGACTGCCTCAGCTGCCCCTGCTAGTCCCTGGCAGTTACTTAGGACTATAGCACAGTGACTACCTCAGCTGCCCCTGCTAGTCCCTGGCAGTTACCTAGGACTATAGCACAGTGACTGCCTCAGCTGCCCCTGCTAGACCCTGGCAGTTACCTAGTAATATAGCTCAGTGACTGCCTCAGCTGCCCCTGCTAGACCCTGAAAGCTACCTAATACTATAGCACAGTGACTGCCTCAGCTACCCCTGCTAAACCCTGGCAGTTACCTAGAACTATAGCACCTTGACTGCCTCAGTTGTCCCTGCTAGACCCTGGCATTTACCTAGGACTATAGCACCTTGACTGCCTCAGCTACCCTTGCTAGACCCTGGCATCTACCTAGGATTATAGTACAGTGACTGCCTCAGCTGCCCCCGCTAGACCCTGGCAGTTACCTAGGACTATAGCACAGTGACTGCCTCAGCTCCGCCTGCTAGACCCTGGCAGTTACCTAGGACTATAGCACAGTGACTGCCTCAGCTGCCCCTGCTGGACCCTGGCAGTTACCTAGGATTATAGCACAGTGACTGCCTCAGTTCCGCCTGCTAGACCCTGGCAGTTACCTAGGACTATAGCACAGTGACTGCCTCAGCTCCGCCTGCTAGACCCTGGTAGTTACCTAGGACTATAGCACAGTGACTGCCTCAGCTCCGCCTGCTAGACCCTGGCAGTTACCTAGGACTATAGCACAGTGACTGCCTCAGCTACCCCTGTTAGACCCTGGCAGTTACATAGGACTATAGCCCAGTGACTGCCTCAGCTGCCCCTGCTAGACCCTGGCATCTACCTAGGACTATAGCACAGTGACTGCCTCAGCTGCCCCTGCTAGTCTGTGTCACAGTTAGTTAGTGAAATCAACCTGACTAGATGTATGTTTCTGTGCTCTGTAATAAAATAGAGTTGTACCATCATTGCTGTGTCCTGCATATGTCCTGCATCTCATGACATGGTGTCAGAAGTTCTGGCCTGCGCTTCTGTTCCTGATCGATTGCAATGTCAAAGTTTACCCCACCTGAGCCTTTTGACTTCTCTCAGCCTGCAGCTTGGCCCACATGGCGTCAGCGGTTTCAGCGCTTCAGGATTGCTTCCAAACTGAACAAGGAGAGTGGTGATGTACAAGTTAATTCTCTTTTATACTCTATGGGGAAAGATGTGGAGCCAGTGTTCAATGCTTTTACTTTTCAAGAAGGGGAAGAAGTTAACTTTGATATAGTTATGGATAAACTCAGTGCCCACTTTGTGCCCAAAAGAAATGTGATTCATGAGAGAGCTTGTTTTCACAAACGTGATCAGCGTGTGGGAGAATCTGTGGAGTCATTTGTGCGCAGCCTGTATGAATTAGCTGAATTCTGTGAGTTTGGTGTTGCTAAAGAAGAGCAAATCAGAGACAGAATAGTTATTGGAATTGCAGATGCTGAAGTCTAACTGAAGCTGCAGTTAGAGCCTGATTTAACATTAGATGGGGCTATTAGGATGGCCCGCCAGAGTGAACTGGTGAAAAAGCAGAGTGCTGATCTGAGGTCTGAGAGTATTGTGGATGAAGTGCAACAGCCCAGGAAAACTGCTAGTGAAAGGCACAGTGTGAGCAGTAGATCTAAAATAATGGAAAGGCCTAGAAGAGGATGGGCGCAACATGCCCGATGCACACGGTGCTACCGTGCCCATGATCAGAGTGTTATATGCCTGGCCAGAGATAAAAGATGCAGAAAATGTAACAGAATGGGCCATTTTGAAGTGGTGTGTAAAACTGAATACATTAAGGAGATGCAGGTGGAT
The DNA here is from genome assembly GCF_027579735.1 of Bombina bombina. Taxonomy (NCBI): domain Eukaryota; kingdom Metazoa; phylum Chordata; class Amphibia; order Anura; family Bombinatoridae; genus Bombina; species Bombina bombina. The sequence goes on along the minus strand of NC_069502.1, from coordinate 1,206,060,417 downwards.
AGTGACCAGGAGGGTCAGGAAGTGTCTTTTGTGGGGTCCATTGTGGAACGGCCAAGCTCAGAGGAAGATTGGAAAGTTACTTTTACTGTAATGGGAGCCAAAGTTGATTTTAACATTGACACAGGAGCAGATATCACTGTAATGTCTTTTGCTGAATTTATGAAACTGCCTTGACAGCCCCAGCTGGCGAAGGTTACTACAAATGTCCATAGTCCTGGTGGCCGCATTGATTGTGTGGGGAAATTTCTTGCCAGCTGTGAGTACAAGTAAAGAAAGTTCACCATGTGGGTACATGTAATTTGAGGTTAGTGTGTTAACAATTTATTGAGCAGAAAAGCAGCCTGTGACTTGGGCCTCGTGGCCAGAGTGAATGAGATTTCCGAAGATATGTTTGGCGAGTTGGGCCTACTGAATTGCAAACCAGTCCGTATAGCACTTAAAAGTGACGCAGTCCCATACAGTATTTCTAATCCTCGTAGAATTCCGTTCCCGCTCATGCCTCAAGTGGAGAAAGAGCTTATGCGCATGAAGTCTATGGGGGTTATTGAAGAGGTTGTTGAAGCGACTGATTGGTGTGCCCCCATTGTTCCAGTTGCAAAGAAAAATGGAAAGGTGCGCATCTGTGTGGACCTGAAAAGGTTGAATGAGGCAGTGAAGAGAGAGAGATTTGTGCTGCCGACATTAGAAGATATAGCTCCAAAGTTGGCTGGGGCGAAGTTCTTTTCCACATTAGACGTTTCTAGCGGCTTTTGGCAAATCCCCCTGGATCCAAAGTGCCGCAAACTGACTACCTTTATCACACCGGTAGGTCGGTTCTGTTTCTGCAGACTCCCCTTTGGGATATCCTCCGCTCTTGAAATCTTTCAAAGGGAAATGAGTTCTCTCCTGAGTGACCACGTGGGCACAGCGGTCATCATGGACGACATTCTAGTGTATGGGTCTACAGTGGAGGAGCATGATCAGCATTTAAGTTGTGTGCTACAGGCTATCAAAGAGTCTGGGCTGAAGCTGAATAAAGAAAAATGTCATTTTAGGAGAACTGAATTATGTTACTTTGGGCATATCATCAACGGGGATGGCATCAAGCCAGACCCCGAGAAAATTTGTGCTATTGAACAGATGAAAAGTCCTTCTGAAGTACATGAGCTGAGACAGATATTGGGCCTTGTAAATTACGTGGGCAAGTTTCTTCCAGATTTAGCAACAGTTTTACACCCTATCACAGAGTTGCTTAAGAAAGACGTTGCCTGGGTCTGGGGACCTTCGCAAGAAAAAGCTTTTCTGCAGGCCAAGTCCCTGCTGGGGTCTGCCCCAGTGCTGGGGTTCTACGACCCTTCAAAAAAGACTGTGGTTAGTGCCGATGCAAGCAGTTATGGGTTGGGGGCTGCACTCCTGCAGTTAAATGAAAATAAACTACAGCCCATTGCCTACTGTTCCCGCACACTGACGGCTGCGGAGTCAAAATACGCTCAAATTGAGAAAGAGTGCCTGGCTGCAGTTTGGGCCTGTGAGCGCTTTCAGCGTTATCTAGTGGGTTTGGAGAAATTTAGTCTGGAAACTGACCACAAACCGCTAGTCCCTCTAATCAACTCTTATGACATTGACAAAAGACCCTTGAGATGCCAGAGACTTTTAATGAGACTGCTCAGGTTCAATGTTCAGGCAGTGCTTGTGCCGGGGAAACAACTGGTTGTGGCGGATACACTATCCAGGCTCCCGCTGGCTGCTGCTGAAGAATCCTCCACAGAATCTAATGTGAAAGTGTATGTTGATTCAGTTCTGGCCTCTAAGTCCATTTCTTCAAGGAAACTGGAGGAAATAAAGAAAGAGACATATTTGGACACAGATCTGCAAGAGATTATAAAGTACATAAAAGAAGTATGGCCCGAGATCCGGGCAGCCTGGATGTCTTTAAGTGCTTACCAGCCAGAGAGGTTGCAGCTCACGGAGCTGGAGGGATTGGTGCTGTTCCAACACCGCATTGTAATTCCTGTCAGCATGAGGAAGGAGATGCTAAACAGGATTCACGATGGCCATTTAGGCATTACAAAGTGCAGAGAAAGGGCAGCTACAGCTGTGTGGTGGCCTGGGATCAGCTCCGACATTGGAAATCATGGGGGGTAGTTATCAAGCCATCAACCTCAAATACGCTGGAATTCCGCAGCGTATTTGTGGCGAGGCTGATTCGCCTTAGTTATCAAGCCCTAGATACCGGCAAAAGTAGAATTTTGTGACGTAAGCTTCGATCCGCCGGACTCAGTCCAACACAGACCGATTCTTACGTCATTCCAGATGTTCCGCACACAAGTGCGGCACAATCTGACTACTTTTGCTAGTTATCAAAAAACTAGCAGGTACGCTCGGCACTTTTCCGGCCCAGCGTACCTGGTTTTCAAACCACCGCCCTGGAGGTGGCGGATCCCATAGGAATCAATGGGAGTCTGACCATAGCGAAAGTACATATTCGCTGCTGCCAGACATCCCATTGATTCCTATGGGAGCTGTCTACACCTAACACCCTAACATGTATCCCGAGTCTAAACACCCCTAATCTGTCCCCCCCTACACCGCCGCAACTAAATAAAGTTATTACCCCCTAAACCGCCGCTCCAGGAGCCCACCGCCACTATAATAAACATGTTAACCCCTAAACCGCTGCTCCCTGACCCCGCCGCAACTATAATATATGTATTAACCCCTAAACCGCCGCTCCCAGACCCCGCCGCCACCTACATGATACCTATTAACCCCTATCCTGCCCCCCCTATACCGCCGCCCTCTATAATAAAGTTATTAACCCCTATCCTGCCCCCCATACCGCCGCCCTCTATAATAAAGTTATTAACCCCTATCCTGCCGATCCAGGACCTCGCCGCAACTAAGTAAATAGTTTAAGCCCTAAACCGCTGCTCCCGGACCCCGCTGCAACCTATATTAAATTTATTAACCCCTAATCTGCCCCCCCCTACACCTATAATACATTTATTAACCCCTATCCTGCCCCCCTACACCGCCGCCACTGTAATAAAATTATTAACCCCTAAACCTAAGTCTAACCCTAACCCTAACACCCCCCAACTTAAATATTAATTAAATAAATCTAAATAATATTTCTATTATTAACTAAATTAATCCTATTTAAAACTAAATACTTACCTTTAAAATAAACCCTAATATAGCTACAATATAAATAATAATTATATTGTAGCTATCTTAGGATTTATATTTATTTTACAGGCAAATTTCAATTTATTTTAACTAGGTACAATAGCTATTAAATAGTTATTAACTATTTAATAGCTACCTAGCTAAAATAAAGAGAAATTTACCTGTAAAATAAATCCTAACCTAAGCTACAATTACACCTAACACTACACTATACTTAAATAAATGAATCCTACTTAAAACTAAATACTTACCTGTAAAATAAACCCTAAGATAGCTACAATGTAATTAATAATTACATTGTAGCTATTTTAGGATTTATATTTATTTTACAGGTAACTTTGTATTTATTTTAGCTAGTTAGAATAGTTATTAAATAGTTATTAACTATTTAATAACTACATAGCTAAAAGAAATACAAAATTACCTGTAAAATAAATCCTAACCTAAGTTACAATTAAACCTAACACTACACTATCATTAAATTAAATAAATAAATTAACTACAAATAACTACAATTAAATACAATTAGATAAACTGACTAAAGTACAAAAAATAAAAAAGCTAAGTTAAAAATTATAAGTTACAAACATTTAAAAAATATTACAACAATTTTAAGCTAATTACACCTAATCTAAGCCCCCTAATAAAATAACAAAGCCCCACAAAATAAAAAATGCCCTACCCTATTCTAAACTAAAAAAGTTCAAAGCTCTTTTACCTTACCAGCCCTTAAAAGGGTCTTTTGTGGGGCATGCCCCAAACAATTCAGCTCTTTTGCCTGTAAAAGAAAAATACATCCCCCCCAACATTAAAACCCACCACCCACATACCCCTAATCTAACCCAAACCCCCCTTAAAAAAACCTAACACTACACCCCTGAAGATCATCCTACCTTGAGTTGTCTTCAGCCAGCCGACCCACCGATGGAACCGAAGAGGAGATCCGGAGCGGCAGAAGTTATCCTCCAAGGGGCGCTGAAGAAGTCTTCCATCCAATGAAGTCATCATCCAGGCGGCGCTGAAGAAGTCTTCCATCCGGGCGATGTCATCTTCTAAGCGGCGCTGAACAAGTCTTCCATCCGGGCGATGTCATCTTCCAAGCGGGGTCTTCAATCTTCTTTCTTCAGGATCCATCTTCATCCCGCCGACGCGGAACATCCTTCTTCCCCGACGGACTAACGACGAATGAAGACTTCTTTAAGGGACGTCATCCAAGATGGTGTCCCTTCAATTCCGATTGGCTGATAGGATTCTATCAGCCAATCGGAATTAAGGTAAGAAAAATCTGATTGGCTGATTGAATCAGCCAATCAGATTGAAGTTCAATCCGATTGGCTGATCCAATCAGTCAATCAGATTGAGCTCGCATTCTATTGGCTGTTCCGATCAGCCAATAGAATGCAAGCTCAATCTGATTGGCTGATTCAATCAGCCAATCAGATTTTTCCTACCTTAATTCCGATTGGCTTATAGAATCCTATCAGCCAATCGGAATTGAAGGGACGCCATCTTGGATGATGTCCTTTAAAGGAGCCTTCATTCGTCGTTAGTCTGTCGGGGAAGAAGGATGTTCCGCGTCGGCGGGATGAAGATGGATCCAGAAGAAAGAAGATTGAAGACCCCGCTTGGAAGATGACATCGCCCGGATGGAAGACTTCTTCAGCGCCGCTTGGAAGATGACATCGCCCGGATGGAAGACTTCTTCAGTGCCGCCTGGATGATGACTTCATCGGATGGAAGACTTCTTCAGCGCCCCGCAAAAGGCCCTTTAAGGGCTGGTAAGGTAAAAGAGCTTTGAACTTTTTTAATGTAGAATAGGGTAGGGCATTTTTTTATTTTGGGGGGGCTTTGTTATTTTATTAGGGGGCTTAGATTAGGTGTAATTAGCTTAAAATTGTTGTAATATTTTTAAAATGTTTGTAACTTATTTTTTTTATTTTTTGTAACTTTGCTTTTTTTTATTTTTTGTACTTTAGTTAGTTTATTTAATTGTATTTAATTGTAGTTATTTGTAGTTAATTTATTTAATTACCTTAATGATAGTGTAGTGTTAGGTTTAATTGTAACTTAGGTTAGGATTTATTTTACAGGTAATTTTGTATTTCTTTTAGCTAGGTAGTTATTAAATAGTTAATAACTATTTAATAACTATTCTAACTAGCTAAAATAAATACAAAGTTACCTGTAAAATAAATATAAATCCTAAAATAGCTACAATGTAATTATTAATTACATTGTAGCTATCTTAGGGTTTATTTTACAGGTAAGTATTTAGTTTTAAATAGGAATAATTTATTTAAGTATAGTGTAGTGTTAGGTGTAATTGTAACTTAGGTTAGTTTTTATTTTACAGGTAAATTTCTCTTTATTTTAACTAGGTAGCTATTAAATAGTTAATAACTATTTAATAGCTATTGTACCTAGTTAAAATAAATTGAAAGTTAACTGTAAAATAAAAATAAATCCTAAGATAGCTACAATATAATTATTATTTATATTGTAGCTATATTAGGGTTTATTTTAAAGGTAAGTATTTAGTTTTAAATAGGATTAACTTAGTTGATAAGATAAATATTATTTAGATTTATTTAATTAATATTTAAGTTAGGGGGGTGCTAGGCTTAGTGTTAGACTTAGGTTTAGGGGGTTAATAATTTTATTACAGTGGCGGCGGTGTAGTGGGGGGCAGGGTAGGGGTTAATAAATGTATTATAGGTGGCGACGGTGTATGGGGGCAGATTAGGGGTTAATAAGTTTAATATAGGTTGCGGTGGGGTCCGGGAGCGGCGGTTTAGGGGTTAAACTATTTATTTAGTTGCGGCGAGGTGCGGGATCAGCAGGATAGGGGTTAATAACTTTATTATAGAGGGCGACGGTATAGGGGGGCAGGATAGGGGTTACTAGGTATAATGTAGGTGGCGGCGGTGTCCGGGAGCGGCGCTTTAGGGGTTAATACATTTATAAGAGTTGCGGCGGGGTCTAGGAGCGGCGGTTTAGGGGTTACTAACTTTATTTAGTTGCGGGGGGCTCCGGGGGCGCCGGTATAGGGGATAGAACAGTGTAGTTAGTGTGGGTGCTTAGTGACAGGCTAGCAATAAAGCTGTAAAAAAGCCGAAGAGCAGCGAGATCGGATGAGTGATAACTATCACAATCCGCTGCTCATCGCCCGTACTTGGTGCACGGCTTTTTGACAGCTTTATTGATAACTTAGGCGAACGTATTCAGGTCCGCGGCGGCGATGGTAGGCGAGCTTAGGCGAGCGTATTGAACAGGCGAAGGCAGGTAAAGTAGACGCGTTGATAACTACCCCTCCATGTGTCTAAATGTGCCTTTTGCCGGGAACGCCTGCCTACTCAGAGAAGGGAGCCCTTGATTTCTTCTCCGCTGCCTGCGGGGTCGTTGCAGAAAATAGCTGCTGATTTGTGTGAACTGCACTGAAAAAAGTTCCTTGTTGTGATCGACTACTATTCCAGGTATTTGGAAATTGCACCCCTGAATGATATCACAAGTCAAGCTGTTATCATTTGCCTGAAGAGCTTGTTCGCCCGGTGGGGCATTCCAATGGAGCTGGTGAGTGATAATGGTATGCCGTTCGCTTCTACAGAGTTCAGTGCTTTCAGCAGGGAATATGACTTTGTACATTCCACGTCAAGTCCACATTATCCGCAAGCCAACGGAATGGCTGAAAGGGCAGTTCAAACAACAAAATTCATTCTAAAGCAATCTGAGCCGTACCTGGCCCTCTTGTCATACAGGGCGACGCCCATTCAAGCTACCGGGTTTAGCCCGGCACAGCTGATGCTAGGACGCCAGATTCGCACCACTTTACCCTCAGTGGGTGTCTTCAAGCCGTCTGGCCCTGTTCCTCGGGACAAAGTCCTTAGGAGGGATGAAGAGGCCAAAAAGGGTTATCGTTTCTTCTACAACAGGAGACATTCCCTTACAGGAACTGAATGCGGGGCAAACTGTCAGAATTAAACTGGATGAAGAGAAGAAATGGAAGACGCCTGCTACGGTAGTTGGCCGCTCTCCAGAACCAAGGTCTTATACAGTACTTAATGAGTGAGGGACGGTTACACGTCGTAATCGAAGACATCTTCAGCCTGTAGCTGAGAGTCTGGAACTGGATGCCCCAGTACCACCGCCGGTGGGATCCCCAATTCTAAGAGAGGTGCCTTCCCCTCAGCAAGATCACAGCGGGGATATATCTTTGCCTCCAGCGGACTCTAATTCACCATCTTCTGTATCAGAGGACAGTTCATGCAAAGTTACATCAAGCGGAAGAGTGGTGAGACTTCCGCCCCGATATAGGGACTGACTTTAGCTAGAACAGTGACCAGAAGTATGGGCAGAATAATCCCATGGTCACTGTGGACTAGGGTAGTCTACCCCGATGTCCAAGTCAGGATGTAATTTATGTGTTTACATTTTCTGAACCTATTTGTTTATATATTGTTCGAAAATTTTTTGTTGTATACTCTGTTCGTATACCTTGTTATTTATTATATTCAAATGTATGCTTCGCCTTTGAAAAAGGGGAAGATGTGATGAGAGCAGGATGTGATGTCACTAGTTGGGGGCGGGGCTTAGGTCCGGTAGTCTGTGTCGCAGTTAGTTAGTGAAATCAATCTGACTAGATGTATGTGTCTGTGCTCTGTAATAAAATAGAGTTGTACCATCATTGCTGTGTCCTGCATATGTCCTGCATCTCATGACATTGTCATCTACCTAGGACTATAGCACAGTGACTGCCTCAGCTGCCCCTGCTAGAACTTGGCAGTTACCTAGGACTATAGCACTGTGACTACCTCAGCTGCCCCTGCTAGACCCTTGTAGTTCCCTAGGACTATAGCACTGTGACTACCTCAGCTGCCCCTGCTAGACCCTTGCAGTTCCCTAGGACTATAGCACAGTGACTACCTCAGCTGCCCCTGCTAGACCCTTGCAGTTCCCTAGGACTATAGCACAGTGACTGCCTCAGCTGCCCCTGCTAGACCCTGGCAGTTACATAGGACTATAGCACAGTGATTGCCTCAGCTGCCCCTGCTAGACCCTGGCAGTTACCTAGGACTATAGCACAGTGACTACCTCAGCTGCCCCTGCTAGACCCTTGCAGTTCCCTAGGACTATAGCACAGTGACTACCTCAGCTGCCCCTGCTAGACCCTTGCAGTTCCCTAGGACTATAGCACAGTGACTGCCTCAGCTGCCCCTGCTAGACCCTGGCAGTTACATAGGACTATAGCACAGTGACTGCCTCAGCTACCCCTGTTAGACTCTGGCAGTTAACTAGGACTATAGCACAGTGACTGGCTCAGCTACCCCTGTTAGACCCTGGCAGTTACCTAGGCCTATAACAGCACAGTGACTGCCTCAGTTACCTCTGCTAGACCCTGGCATCTACCTAGGACTATAGCACAGTGACTGCCTCAGCTGCCCCTGCTAGACCCTGGCAGCTACCTAGGACTATAGCACAGTGACTGCCTCAGCTGCCCCTGCTAGACCCTGGCAGCTACCTAGGACTATATCACAGTGACTGTCTCAGCCACCCCTTCTAGACCCTGGTAGCTACCTAGGACTATAGCACAGTGACTGCCTCAGCTACCCCTGCTAGACCCTGGCATCTACCTAGGACTATAGCACAGTGACTGTCTCAGCTGCCCCTTGCTAGACCCGGGCAGTTACCTAGGACTATAGCACAGTGACTGCCTCAGCTGCCCCTGCTAGACCCTGGAATCTACCTAGGACTATAGCACAGTGACTGCCTCAGCTGCCCCTGCTAGACCCTGGCAGCTACCTAGGACTATATCACAGTGACTGTCTCAGCCACCCCTTCTAGACCCTGGTAGCTACCTAGGACTATAGCACAGTGACGGCCTCAGCTGCCCCTGCTAGACCCTGGCAGCTACCTAGGACTATAGCACAGTAACTGCCTCAGCTACCCCTGCTAGACCCTGGCAGCTACCTAGGACTATATCACAGTGACTGTCTCAGCCACCCCTTCTAGACCCTGGTAGCTACCTAGGACTATAGCACAGTGACTGCCTCAGCTGCCCCTGCTAGACCCTGGCAGCTACCTAGGACTATAGCACAGTGACTGCCTCAGCTGCCCCTGGTTTGAGGAATGTCTGCAGTGAAAGACACCTGCACTTCCAAGCTACAGGAATTGGTCCTCTAGGCGGATACAATTTCCCGCCGAGACGCAACACCAGTAAGCAAACCCAACACCAAACATCAGAAATCCTTGCCGCAATAGAGTGAGCAAACGGCTCACTCGCAGGATAAAGCTAAGAGCAGCAGGTCCCCTTAAGGACCCGGAGAGCAAGGATAACAAGATTTCTCTTGGGAAGTGCAGTGTCTCACGTTTGCACACAGCATCTAACCAGCTGGACCGGAACCGGGTCTGTTAGAACCCCACGTCAAGACAAGGGGAAAAAAAAGGAGAGCAGCAGTGCAGGATCATTGCTGGAGGAACCCTGGAGGGTACAGACAAAGGGACTGAATACCCTAAAGAAAGCAAGATAAGTACCTAAGACATATGCACTGTGTAAATATTCCTGCTGAGGGTGGATCACACATTTAAAATAAAGTGTAGCCTGAAAAAAGTGAGCAGGGGAATAGATGGGTACATATTCCTGAGGTTGGAAGATTAATAAGGATAGCCTACTATAAGTAGGGCCCAGAACCCATTACATATTTGCACAATAACTTGCTAGACTAGCAGAATAACATACCTCCCTCCCCAATCCAGGAGTTATGCTTGATAAAGAGCTCTGGGTCATATAGCAAGGAATCCCACCAGAGATTTAGGAAAAGAAGTCAGCTAAACACAATTAAAAGCACCCACAATAAATACTCCTCACCATATGAACTATCTAAATATTACAGCAGTGGGAAGGACAAATAATTAAAACCTGCATAGGTAAATCGATAACTGGGTGCATAATCCTGAGGATAAAATTGGAAAAGGATTTCCTTCCATAAGTAGGACCCAGAAAGGAGCTGGACTAAATACACTAAATCCCCACCTTAGCCAAGACTGGACAGACACAACTAAAACTATCTTAAACCCTATATAACAATGCAACAGGAACTTATGAGGAACATTTGAGATACACGGGAAAACAATAGATGCTGCCTTTCCCTTTAAGGGCTATACAAGGGGGTAAAACAAAAACAAAAAATCCAGAAGAAGGAGGAAAGAAGGGAAGGTGGGGGAATAAAGTTCCTGGGGAAAACTGGAAAGCACCACACGACAAAAGGATCAGCAAAAAGACTTTGCCGTTATGGCAGGGAACCCTGGCTTAGGTGGTAACAAAGTGTTGGGTAAGAACTGAAGCTAGTACTTTTAACCTAGATAAGATCTAGTTATATTACAGTTCTGATATCTTAGCAAGGGACACACTTGAATTTCTGTTATAATAGAGGACAGATAAAGACTCCTGGGGGTATCATCTTGATATGTATATACTGAATTGATATTAAAAGGAAATCTGTGGAACAGAACTACTGTGTAAATTGAACAGCTGAAATGTTATATCCATTGCTACGCTCCCTCTTACCTAAATCATATAGGAATAACTACAGGAAGAATAGGCTGAGTGGTTAGATAAAGTAGTAAAATAAAGACCTTGTGCACTGCTAGGTAGTGAGGAGTGCATAAGATAGGTATTGGTGCAATAAAAAACAAGAATATGATAATAGGGTAGTGGAGATATCATAGGTGATAAACTGCATATTAAGCATTGAACCTAGCACTTTTACATTTGACAAAAACTAGTTACAATACAGCTCTGATACCTCAGTAAGGGACATATACAAGTAGCATCTGTAAGTGAGGAGGGATAAGAATCTTGGGTGTAGCACTCTGAAATGAGTATAAGGATCTGATATCAAAGAGAATTCTAGTTGTAAAGCTTAAACTATGAAACAGAGTTACTGTGCAAACTGAATGGTTATACCCACCCTTGGTTTCTCTGCTATCTAAATGTATATACATAGCTGAAATAGCAATAGAAAGACTAGTCTGAGCAACTAGATATTAGTATTAAGTCATAGATAGATCTTGTGTAGTGAGAAAGCATACTTAGATAGAGAGCAGTGCATAAGTCAGATACTGTTGTAAAAAAAGAGAGAAAAAGAAAAACAAGAAAGAAACAGGAATTTGATAATAGAATATTGGAGATAGGATAAGTGGTAACAAATTCTAAGATAAGAACCGACTCTTGTATTTTTAAATTATATCCCTGTGTGTTAGGGTAACTCCATTGAGAGTATGTGCTTGCGATAATTTTTAAGTGATTCAATAAAGCTTGTATTTTTACTTTTTACTCCATTTGTGCAGCCTCCAACTTTTTCCAACCTTTTGGATTGTTTTGTATTTTTAAATTATATAAGATCTAGTTCTCTTAACCCTTTTTTTCCCCTTCACTCCCTCACTTCCACACACACGGCCAGATTACGAGTTTTTGTCGGTAAAGCTGTGCGGTGCTAACTCTCCTTTTTTTCTTACTGCTCACTTAAGCCAACGCTGGTATTACGAGTTTTCTGCAAGCCGGCGTTAGCCTCAGAAAAGTGAGCATTGAGCAAAATTTAGCTCCACATCTCACCTCAATACCAGCTCTGCTTATGGTAGCGGTAAGTTGGCTAAACGTGCTCGTGCACAATTTCCCCATAGGAAACAATGGGGCTGAGCTAGCTGAAAAAAAAACTAACACCTGCAAAAAAGCAGCGTTCAGCTCCTAACGCAGCCCCATTGTTTCCTATGGGGAAATAAAAGTTATGTCTGCACCTAACACCCTAACATGAACCACGAGTCTAAACACCCCTAATCTTAAACTTATTAACCCCCAGTCTGCCACCCCCGCTATCGCTGACACCTGCATTATATTATTAACCCCTAATCTGCCGCTCCAGACACCGCCGCCACCTACATTATACTTATGAACCCCTAATCTACTGCCCCCAACATCACCAAACCCTACATTATATTTATTAACCCCTAATCTGCCCCCCCCCAACGTTACCGCAACTAAATTACATTTATTAACCCTTAATCTTCAGACCCCAACGTCGCCGCTACTATATTTATTTATTAACCCCTAAACCTAAGTCTAACTCTAAGTCTAACCCCCCCCAACTGAAATATAATTTAAATTAAACAAAATAAATTTAACATAATTATATAAATTAATCCTATTTAAAACTAAATACTTACCGATACAATAAACCCTAAGCTAGCTACAATATAACTAATAGTTACATTGTAGCTAGCTTAGGATTTATATTTATTTTACAGGAAACTTTGTATTTATTTTAAATAGGTACAATAGTTATTAAATAGTTATTAACTATTTAATAACTACCTAGCTAAAATAAAGACAACATTACCTGTAAAATAAACCCTAACCTAAGTTACAATTACACCTAACACTAGACTATCATTAAACTAATTATTTAAACTACCTACAATTAATTACAATTAAATTAAATAAACTAATTTATGGAAAAAAAAAAACACTAAATTACAGGGAAAAAAAGAATTACAAGAATTTTAAACTAATTACACCTAATCTAATCCCCCTAATAAAATAAAAAAGCCCCCCAAAATAATAAAATTCCCTACCCTATACTAAATTACAAATAGCCCTTAAAAGGGCCTTTTGCGGGGCATTGCCCCAAAGTAATCAGCTCTTTCACCTGTAAAAAAAATACAATACCGTCAACATTAAAACCCACCACCCACGCACCCAACCCTACTCTAAAACCCACCCAATCCCCCCTTAAAAAAACCTAACAATACCCCTTGAAGATCACCCTACCTTGAGCCGTCTTCACCCAGCCAGGCACAAGTGGTCCTCCAGAGGGTCTGAAGTCTTCATCCTATCCGGCCAGAAGAGGACATCCAGACCGGCAGAAGGCTTCATCCAGGCGGAATCTTCTATCTTCATCCTTCCGGAGTGGAGCGGGTCCATCTTCAAGACATCCGACGCAGAGCATCCTCTTCATCCGACGGCTGACAACTGAATGACTGGTCCTTTAAATGACATCATCCAAGATGGCGTCCCTTGAATTCCGATTGGCTGATAGAATCCTATCAGCCAATCGGGAATAGGGTAGGAAAAATCATATTGGCTGATGCAATCAGCCAATAGGATTGAAGTTCAATCCGATTGGCTGATCCAATCAGCCAAAAGGATTGAGCTTGCATTCTATTGGCTGTTCCAATCAGCCAATAGAATGCGAGGTCAATCCTATTGGCTGATTGCATCAGCCAATAGGATTTTTCCTACCTTAATTCCAATCGGAATTCAAGGGACGCCATCTTGGATGACGTAATTTAAAGGACCGGTCATTAAGTCGTCGGCCTTCGGATGAAGAGGATGCTCCACGTCGGATGTCTTGAAGATGGACCCGCTCCGCTCCGGAAGGATGAAGATAGAAGATGCCGCCTGGATGAAGCCTTCTGCCGGTCTGGATGTCCTCTTCTGGCCGGATAGGATGAAGATTTCAGACCCTCTGGAGGACCACTTGCGCCCGGCTGGGTGAAGACAGCTCAAGGTAGGGTGATCTTCAAGGGGGTAGTAGTAGTTTTTTTTAAGGGGGGATTTGGTGGGTTTTAGAGTAGGGTTGGGTGTGTGGGTGGTGGGTTTTAATGTTGGGGGGTATTGTATTTTTTTTTACAGGTGAAAGAGCTGATTACTTTGGTGCAATGCCCCGCAAAAGGCCCTTTTAAGGGCTATTTGTAATTTAGTATAGGGTAGGTGTAATTAGTTTATTTAATTTAATTCTAATTAATTGTAGGTAGTTTAGGTAATTAGTTTAATGATAGTGTAGTGTTAGGTGTAATTGTAACTTAGGTTAGGGTTTATTTTACAGGTAATTTTGTACTTATTTTAGCTAGGTAGTTATTAAATAGTTAATAACTATTTAATAACTATTGTACCTAGTTAAAATAAATACAAAGTTGCCTGTAAAATAAAAATAAACCCTAAGCTAGCTACAATGTAACTATTAGTTATATTGTAGCTAGCTTAGGGTTTATTTTATCGGTAAGTATTTAGTTTTAAATAGGATTAATTTATTTAAATATATTACATTTATTTCGTTTAATTTAAATTATATTTAAGTTAGGGGGAGGTTAGACTTAGGGTTAGACTTTAGGTTTAGGGGCTAATAAATTTAATATAGTAGCGTTGACGTTGGGGTCGGAAGATTAGGGGTTAATAAATGTAGGTAGGCAACGGCGATGTTAGGGACAGAAGATTAGGGGTTAATCAAATTTAACTAGTGTTTGCGAGGTGGGAGTGCAGCGGTTTAGGGGTTAATATATTTATTAAAGTGGTGGCGATGTCCGGTCGGCAGATTAGGGGTTAAACATTTTATTTAAGTGTTTGCGATTTGGGGGGGGCTCGGTTTAGGGGTTAATAGGTAGTTTATGGGTGTTAGTGTACTTTTAGCACTTTAGTTAAGAGTTTTATGTTCCGGCGTTAGCCCATAAAACTCTTAACTACTGACTTTTAAATGCGGTAGGAGTCTGGACAGGAGAGGGTCTACCGCTTAAATACGGCAGGAGTCTGGACAGGAGAGGGTCTACTGCTCACTTTTTCAGGCGATCGTAATACCGGCGTTAGGAAAATCCCATTAAAAAGATAGGAGACACAATTGACGTAAGGGGATTTGCGGTAAGCTAAAATCGCGGAAAAAAAGTTAGTGGTAGACCCTTTCCTGCCTGACTCGTAATACCAGCTGGCGTTAAAAAGCAGTGTAAGGACCCCTTAACGCTGCTTTTTAAGGCTAACGCAAGACTTGTAATCTAGCCGACAGTTTATTAATTTCTAAGAGTAAAGGATCACATAGATACCTTACTTACAGGGAGGAATACGCTCACTAGGAAAATATAAAAAACACCCACATAGCACACACGATATATGGACAAATCTATATCTACAAATAAGTTTGTCACCCACTATGTCCTCTAGAAACAAAAATCACGATAAGAAAAGTAACAAATCCACTTCAGAGGCCCTTGAAGGGCTGGATGAAAACACTGCACAATGCACGAATAATGAAGATCTAGTCAGACAACTGAACGCACTCTTCTCCCCAAAGTTTGACTTCATACAAAGTAGTATAAGTGAGCTTTCTAATGAAGTTAAACATTTTGCAACCAGGATCACTCATGCAGAACAGAGGGTATCAGATATGGAAGATAGGGAGATACAAAGGGACCAACTAACACAAAACATGTCAGTACAACTAGAAGCAATTAAAGCGAAACTTGTAGACCTAGAAAACCGCACTAGGCGGAACAATATCAGGTTAATAGGTTTAACAGAAGGAATAACAGAAAGACAGTTAAAAGAGTTTGCAGAGGGAGAACTGTTGCAATTACTGAAAATTGCTATGTCAGAACCCACAATTGTGGTGGAGAGAATACACAGGATAGACCCAGTGAAGAAGGCAGCACATAGAGATCATATTAATAGAGCAGTTATTATCAAGATGCTAAACTTTCAGGACAAAATTAGAATGTTCAATGCATACAGGAAATTAAATAATGAATTCATTTACAAAGGGAAAAAACTGCTGCTATTTAATGACTATTTTATTGAAACTTCTAATAGAAGACGGAATTATAGCACCACAATGCACGAAACTCATACAAGCAGGCTGGAAAGCTAGGCTACTATATCCAGCAAAGATACATATACAAACTAAAGAGGGTAATAAATTAACCACAGAAGAAGCAGAAGTAAAACTGTTTTTAGAGAACAGTCATGACGGAGGTGAAGAGTAAGGAAAAGTATAGTAGAATTCAGAGGGCAAGGCCTAAAAGACATAACTGAGATATCCTACACAAGTAAAATGGCTATGCAGGTTATAAAGGCTGAAAACAATTATGAATTGGATTGTATAAAGCGTAAAAGTAAGCGGGGGAGTTAAAAGTGGGTCTAACTAGGCTATGGGTTCTTTTTTATTTGTATGTCAGGCTGTTTTTATATTATTTTGATGAGTGTTCTTGGCAAGAAGTAACAAGGTTTGCTTCCACCCCTCCCTCATGTGGCTATAGAGTAAGGGGACTAAGGAAATTAAAGTTAGCCTTACTTTGTTTTATGTTGTACTCAAACAGAATAAAATGGCTTTTAAAATTATATCATGGAACATAGGTGGAATCACTTCACCTATTAAAAGGAAATCTATATTAAGGTACGCAAAGAAATCAGGAGCTCAGATCATTTTTCTCCAAGAAACACATTTAAAAAGCAAAGAAGCATCTAAATTAAAGGGAGGGTGGGTGAAAGAAGTAATTTTTACCCCATGCTGTAAAAGGGAGTAGCAATCCTATTCAGCAAGACATTAGAATATAAAATTAACAATATAATACTAGACCAAGGTGAGAGATTTATTATCTTATCAGTAGGGATTGAAGTTTTATTTAATGTGTACGGACCCAATATTGAAGATCCGGGGTTTTGGAGGAAAATAAGGGATTGGCTGATGACATATTCAGATAAAAAGTTAATAATTGGGGGAGACTTTAATCTCAACCCAAATCTACTCCTAGATAGGCGGAAGGAAATAGGGGAACAAAACATTAGGGATTTAGGAATTAAGGAAAATACACGGGCTAAAAGGAAAAGGGAAAGCATAATACTTAAACACTTGAAAAAAAATGTAAACATACAAGATATTTGGAGAATAAGGAATCCAGATGGTAGGGAATTTATATGTCTCTCTAAGTCAAACCATTCTCTTTCAAGAATAGATCTTTTCCTTGTATCGGAATGGATGATCAATCAAGTTTAGGATTCTATGATTGATCAAATCACACTATCTGATCATGCTCCCATTAGCATCTCATTCAACGTATTTCCCTTAAAACAATCAGGGTCTTTCTTCTTCCCAAAATATTTAGTAAATAATCACAAATTTATAAATTTATTGAGAGAGAAGTGGATAGAATATGACAGATTCAACAATAACTACCTGAATAAAACAAATATATATTGGAACACGGCTAAAGCAGTGCTCCGGGGAGAGATCACCTCCTTTGTAATTAACATGAGGCGGAAAATAAACCACAGGAAACAGCAAATAACTAAAACATTAACTAATGCATACACAAGATTCCTGAGTAGTAGAACTAAGTCTAACTGGGAAAAATATATTCTGGCGAATAGAGATAACTTCCTCACTCAAAATGAAGTTAAAGAAAACATGAAAAGATGCTCTAAATTTTACAGATTTGGCAACAAATCTGGAAGATTTCTAGCGTAAATAGTTAATAATCAAAAGAAAACCGCGTTCATCTCTAAATTAAAAGTGGGGGATAAGGAGATAACTAACTTTAAAGAGATACAAGAAACATTATATGAATATTTCGCAAAGCTATACTCACCATTTCCCATAGATGAAGGAAAAAAGGAGCAATTCTGGAAAACAATAGTGGTTCCAAAAATTGATATAAATCAGTTAAATAAACTTAATGAATAAATTATAGAAGAAGTATCACAAGCAATTAGAAAATTAGTTAATAACAAGGCCGCTGGCCCTGATGGACTTCCCTCAGAATTCTATAAGATATTAATAAATTAAATCACTCCTACAATAATACTTCTTCTTAATAAATTTTGAACAGGACAACTTACGCCCTCTACAGATTTTAATGAATCCACGATTATTATTACACCAAAACCAGGGAAAGATCCACAAATATTAGAATCATATAGACCAATTTCCTTATTAAATATTGACTATAAAATAATCACAAGTATTATAGCTAAAAGACTACAGTCAATACTAGGGGGAATAGTCCATCGGGACCAGCTCATCTAATATTAATTTGAGGAAATTATATATAACAAAGCAGATGCCTGGTATAATAAGAAATATAATAAGGAAATAAGTGAGGCAGATTTATCTGTAATAGCGCTGGGTGCGCATAAAGCTTTTGATTCGATAGTATGGGACCATATATTTACAACATTGTCTAAATTTGGCTTCTCTGGAAACTGTTATAATATGATAGAATCACTACACAAAAAGTCCCAAGAAGCTCTAATCATAAATAAATGCAAAACAGCATATTTTCCACTCTTGAGAGGTACTTGCCAAGGATGTCCTCTGTCACCCTTAATCTTCAACCTAGCTTTAGAACCATTACTGAAAACACACTTAGATCAAAGATCCCAGGAATAAGTATCCAGGACAAGGAAATTAAACTAGCAGTCTACTCAGATGACCTACTGATCTTTACTAGACAGTCTCCAATAAATTTTAAATTAATCTGCCAAATAGTGGAAATGTTTGGATCATTTTCTGGCTATAAAGTTAATAAAAATAAATCAGAAGTATTATGGGTTCATAAAAGAACAGACTCAGATACTCAAATATTTAAAGGGACACGCAGGTCAAATTAAACTTTAATGATTCCGATAGAACATGCAATTATAAACAACTTTCCAATTTACTTCCATTAACAAAATGTGCACAGTCTTTTTATATTTTCACTTTTTGAGTCACCAGTTCCTACTGAGCATGTGCAAGAATTCACAGAATATACGTATATGCATTTGTGATTGGCTGATGGCTGTCACATGGTACAGGGGGAGTGGAAATGTACATAACTTTAAAATTTGTTAGAAAAAAATCTACTACTTATTTGAAGTTCAGACCAAGTGCTATTGCATTGTCTTTTTATCTTGCATTTGTTGATTTAGCAAATCTGCTGTATTGAGTGGTCCTTTAAGGAAGTAAAACACTCATTAGTTTATCTGGGGCTAAAGTTTTCGGGAGATCCAGAAGAAATATATACATTAAATATAAAAGAAGCGGTTAGGAAATTTTCTGACATCCTTAAACACTGGGAAACTCTTCCCCTATCTCTATATGGTAAAATAAAAGTATTGATAATGGTAGCGCTCCCACGGCTATTACTCCCTTGCTACTGAAAAAAACAAAAATGAAGAAAATAAAGGCTCCCTTGCTACTGAAAAAAAACAAAAATGAAGAAAATAAATTCATATATTTAAACATATTTGTGGGGGGAAAAGAAAGTAAGATTAAATTATAAAAAATGAACGCTTCCAAAAAATGTTTGGGAATGGCCCTGCCAGATATTGGTTTATACAATCTGGTGGCAGTGGGGAAAATTGCCATAGACTGGTAATTAGACATAGGACATTTCACCATATTAGATGTAGAATCTCAGCTAGTTAAACCCCTATATCTGAAAAATATGGTCCACTTAGAAATGAATAGACTTCCCTTATATATTAAAAGAATAAACCTAGTGAAAGACTCAATAATAGCATGGCACAAAATTTGTAGCAAATTTAACTTAAAGTTTGCAGTATCACAGTACCTTGAAATTAAGGGAAACCAGGAATTCCAACTGGGATTTTTATCAAACGTAAGCTCAAATGGGAGGAACATGCTGTAGTTAATGTGACACAATTAGTAAACAGGGAACAGGATAATCCAAAGGTTATAGACTAGAAATGCCCAAGCACAATTTCAGTGTAAGAAAGAGCATTACTACGCGTATCTACAAATAAGAGACTACTGTTTGAAACTCATAGGATTGTATGGGAAAATATGGGACTATCCACCACTGATACCAGTACTTAGCATGTAAAAATAATACATTCTCTATATCGCTATTATATAATATTATAAAACACACAGAGCATGAAGAACAAATGGAGAAAAATTATATCAAAATGGAAGGATATGTACTTCCCAGACCTGACAATGCAGATTATTTTAAAAAGTGTAGAAAAAGTAGAAAAAGCCACTATGGCAATGACTCTGCGGGAACAGCATGTTAAAATAATATGGATGACCTATATTACACCTGAAATAATGTCTAAATGGGGGAATGATCAAAGTGGACATAAATGTGAGAAATGTAGAAGGAATAAAGCAAATGTAATACATAGCCTATGGGCATGCCCGAATTTACAAAGATTTTGGAGAATGGTATCATACTAGGCTAATAAAATTTGTAATGAACAGTTGTTATACAATGCAAGATCTTTTTCTCAATGTTAATTATATTAAGCAGGAATTTGATCCTAAAGGGATGGAAAAGTGAACGAGCACCATCCTTTAAAGTACTGAAAAATATAGTGCAGAAACAATTCCTGATTGAACAAAATGATATCTGGTATAATCTAGAGGTTAATGTTAAAAGGTTATTCGTGAAGTGGAAATTCTGGATTAAGATACAGGATAGAGATATACAAAAGGAACTGATCTCAAGGTTTGAAAATACCACATATATAATGGAGAGTAGGCTCAGAAATGAGTGGCTATGAACTGGACATGACATGGGGGGGAAACAATTTTTTGTTGTTGTTCTCTTTCTTTCCATATTTTATCCCTCGTTTTTGGATACTTATTGTAGCCTTAGAAAAATGTCAATATGAAGGATATATAAAGGGGTATATAATCAATTATTTATTTTTTTGTTTTTACTTTTTCTTTTTTTCTTTTCTTATCACCCCTGATAAAGTTGGTAAAACTGTTTGAAAGTATCAGTTTTCTGATATTTTCTGATGAAACCCAAGTCTGTACATGTATTGTAAAATACTAATAAAAAGTATTGGGAATAAAGACTATAGCACAGTGACTGCCTCAGCTAGCCCTGCTAGACCCTGGCAGCTACCTATGTTACGACACACGAACAAAGGCACCACTCGGGCTGTTTCCCTGTTATTATGTAATTAGTACTATAGCACGGTGACTGCCTCAGCTGCCCCTGCTAGACCCTGGCAGCTACCTAGTACTATAGCACTATAGCACGGTGACTGCCTCAGCTGCCCCTGCTAGACACTGGTAGTTACCTAGTACTATAGCACGGTGACTTTCTCAGCTAACCTTGCTAGACCTTGGCAGCTACATAGGACTATAGCACAGTGATTGCCTTAGCTACCCCTGCTAGATCCTGGCATTTACCTAGGACTATAGCATGGTGACTGCCTCAGTTACCCCTGCTAGACCCTGGCAGCTACCCCTGCTAGACCCTGGCATTTACCTAGGATTATAGCACAGTGACTGCCTTAGCTACCCCTGCTAGATCCTGGCATTTACCTAGGACTATAGCATGGTGACTGCCTCAGTTACCCCTGCTAGACCCTGGCATCTACCTAGTACTATAGCACAGTGACTGCCTCAGCAGCCCCTGCTAGACCTTGGCAGTTTCCTAGGACTATAGCATGGTGACTGCCTCAGCTACCCCTGCTAGACCCTGGCAGCTAACTAGGAGTATAGCACGGTGACTGCCTCAGCTATCCCTGCTAGACCATGGCAGCTTCCTAGGACTATAGCACAGTGACTGCCTAATTCCTACTGATACCCATGCTAGACCCTGGCAGCTACCCCTGCTAGACCCTGGCAGATACCTAGGACTATATCACAGTGACTGCCTCAGCTACCCCTGCTAGATCCTGGCAGCTACTTAGGACTATATAATGGTGACTGCCTCAGCTACCCCTGCTAGACCCTGGCAGCTACCTAGGACTATAGCACAGTGACTGCCTCAGCTGCCCCTGCTAGACACTTGCAGCTACCTAGCACTAAAGCACAGGGACTGCCCCAGCTACTCCTGCTAGACCCTGACATTTACCTAGGACTATAAAACAGTGACTGCCTTAGCTACCCCTGCTAGACCCAGGCATCTACCTAGGACTTTAGAACGGTGACTGCCTAATTCCTACAGCTACCCCTGCTAGACCCTGGTGGCTACCTAGAATTATAGTACACTGACTGCCTAATTCCTACAGCTACCCCTGCTAGACCCTGGCAGCTACCTAGGATTATAGTACACTGACTGCCTAATTCCTACAGCTAACCCTGCTAGACCCTGGCAGCTACCTAGGATTATAGTTCACTGACTGCCTAATTCCTACAGCTACCACTGCTAGACCCTGACAACTACCTAGGATTATAGTACACTGACTGCCTAATTCCTATAACTACCACTGCTAGACCCTGGCAGCTACCTAGGATTATAGTACACTGACTGCCTAATTCCTACAGCTACCCCTGCTAGACCCTGGCAGCTACCTAGGATTGTATTACACTGACTGTCTAATTCCTACAGCTACCACTGCTAGACCCTGGTGGCTACCTAGGATTATAGTACACTGACTGCCTAATTCCTACAGCTGTACTTGGAACATGAGAACCTACTCCATCTATATCAAGCAACCCAAATCCCATGACATTTCCTTCTTCCCTTTGCACAACACAACCCAGAGAAAGGCATCAACAGTCTTGCATACTTGTCTACAGTTTGATGTGAAAGCTGTCACAATCTAATAAAACAACACACAATTTAAACTCAGATCATAAAATGGCATTAAATCAGCTGGGTAAAAGGGCAGATATTGTAATAAAACAGGCAGATAAGGGGGGCTGTATAGTTGTGATGGGAAGGAATGAATATGTAAGAGAAGCCTTACGATAGTTAACTGACACTCAGGTTTACTGTGAATTGAGCTATAACCATACAGAGAGATTTGGGATTGAGTTACGACATCCATTGGATGATGGTCTGATGAGGGGACTCTTTGATCCTGAAACCTTTGACCATTTGATGGTACAAAAGCCGGTTATCCCTATATTCCATCACCTCCCCAAGGTACATAAAACTTTGGTGGAGGTGAAGGGTAGACCGATAGTTTTGGGTATAGGGTCTCTTTTTGAAAAATTATCAGGTTGGATTGAGTCTCTTCTGCAACCTATCATCCATTTTTTTTATCTTATCTTAAGGACACTACCTACCTTATGAAAATCATGGAGGGTGTGGAGTGGGGGAATGATTGTATGTGGTTGATGGTAGACGTAGTGGGCCTCTACTCAGCTATCCCACATGTACATGGCATCAAATCCGTGAAACATATGCTACAACATTTTAGCAATGATTATGTGGATTTAATATAATTTATAGTGGAGGCCCTCTCATTCCTCCTGACCCACAACTATTTTAAATTTGAACAAACTTTTTATCTCCAGAGACGTGGGACAGCAATGGGGGCAAGATTTGCCCCATCATATGCCAACCTATTTATAGGTTGATGGGAACTGTCCCACGTCTTTGGAGATAAGAACCCATTCAAATATAAGATAAAATCTTATAAAAGATTAATTGACGATCTCCTATTCATCTGGTTAGGAGAAGCTGAAGAAGTACATGACTTTTTTGGCCTACCTCAATTCTAGCGAGGTGGGCTGGAGTTCACCTCACAGGTTGAAATTGATACCATACCATATTTGGATGTTAAGTTAAAGGGGGACGTATTGGGTAGAAAGATTCTTACCCAACTCCTTGCTTCATGCAAGGAGTAATCATCCTCATCACACAAGATTTTGGGTGGCCAAGGGGCAGTTCATGAGGATTAAACGGAACTGCTCCTTGGAAGAGGACTTCAAAAAAGAGAGTGAAATATTAAAACAGCTCCTAACTGAGAGAGGTTTCTCATAAAAAGTAATAAATAGAGCACACCTGGAGGTCAGCAGATTGGACCAAAACAACGTGCTGAGGGGGACCAATAAGATGCTAGAAAATGAAAGAAGAGGTTATGATGTACATAGACCAACATTGGTCACCACTTACAGCTTGCAATTTAATGACATCTGCAATATAGTTAGCAAACACCAGCCTATATTAACAGCAGAAGACAGCCTAAATTATTATGTATCAAAAGGATGTAATTTTGTATCGAGGTGTGCATGCGCCATAGGTAATTTGGTAGCTCCTAGTGTGTTAAAGAACAAAGCTAAGGCCAGCAGCAGCACTTTAAATGCCAGCAGGGCACTTTAAATGTCATTACTCTAAGTGCATAGCATGCCAACATTGCAGAGTTGCCTCCAATTTTCAATCTAAGACAACCAACAAGGTATTTGACCTTGCCAATTGCACCAATTGTAGGACCACTTTTGTGGTTTATTTGGTGGAGTGCTCATTATGTAATGGGCAGTACGTTGGGTGCACGACCAGGGAAGTTCGCTCCAGAATAAGGGAGCACTTGAATGACATCTCCCACGATAATGAAAGCTCTGGACTTTCACAGCATTTTATATATGTACATGGGGGTGATGTGAAATCACTGTCATGGCAAGTGATCGAGTGTGTCCGGAACCCCACAAGGGGGGGGTGATAGAACGGCACGATTAATGCTACATGAAGCGTTTTTGATTTTCTCATTGAAAACCAGGAGGCCCAGGTTTTCAACATAGAGGGGGATGTCATCAACTTCTGGAAGAGACACTAATTGCACTCTAAACTGTAGGACAACATTTAAGCACACAAAGGAGTGCCTTTGGCCAAAGGGTTGATTGTAGATATAAGTGGGCCGCATTCAAAGCAGTACACATATTACCCATTGTATATATGTGAACGATCAATACACTTAATGTAGTGAATTACTTAACCTCCAATGTCTCCCTAAGATAAGATTATAAGTAAAATATAAATATTACTCCTCTCACTTTATAAAGATGAGGGCTAAGTATTAATATACTAGGGAACTTACAGTATTTTGAGGATTTTCCAGATTGACATAATAACAACATAAATTTAACAATGGGGTATATGCGTATACTGTTTTGAAGCTAATTAAATAGGGATAACATCAGCACTTCTATGTTATAAAATTTGAGGTCTGTATAATAAAAATTTAAAATTAAAATTGTGATAATTAAATAAAGTAAGAGTACATATAACTATCACATAAATAATTAACAGCTAGATTATGAGTTTTGCGTTATGAGTGAAAAACCAGCGTTATGGGTTATAATGCTGCTTTTTCACTACCGCTGCTATTACGAGTCTTGTCAAAAAAGCTGTACCGGACACTTTTTTGGCCGTAACGCAAATTGCGTAAAGTCTTTTTTCAATGGGACTTCCATAGCGCCTATATTACAAGTTTTTTCTGGGAGGCCAAAAAGTGAGTGGTACAGCCTATACCGCAAGATTAGTAACACAATCTAAAGTAAGTAGTTATGAGTTTTACGCTACAAAGCTGTAGCATAAAACTCATAACTAAAGTGCTAAAAGTACACTAACACCCATAAACTACCTATTAATCCCTTAACCGAGGCCCTCCCGCATCGCAAACACTAAAATAAAATTATTAACCCCTAATCTGCCGCTCCCCACATCGCCACCACTATAATAAACATATTAACCCCTAAACCGCTTCACTCCTGCATCACAAACACTAGTTAAATATTATTAACCCCTAATCTGCTGTCCCTAACATCGCCGCCACCTACCTACATTTATTAACCCCTAATCTGCCGCTCCGGACATTGCCAACACTATAATAAGCATATTAACCCCTAAACCTGACCCTAGATCTAACCCTAACACCCTCTAACTTTAATATAATTAAAATACATCTAAATAAAACATACTATTAATAACTAAATTATTCCTATTTAAAACTAAATACTTACCTATAAAATAAACCCTAAGCTAGCTATAATATAACTAATACAGGCAAGTTTGTATTTATTTTAACTAGGAAGAATAGTTAGTAAATAGTTATTAACTATTTACTGGCTACCTAGCTAAAATAAATACAGTTTTAGATGTAAAATAAAATCTAACCTGTCTTACACTAACACCTAACATTACACTACAATTAAATAAATTACATTAATTAAATACAATTAACTAAATTACACAAACAAACAAACACAATTACACAAAAAATAAATAAATGATCAGATATTTAAACTAATTATACCTAATCTAATAGCCCTATCAAAATAAAAAGCCCCCCAAAATAAAAAAAACCTAGCCTAAACTACCAATAGCCCTTAAAAGGGCCTTTTGCGGGGCATTGGCCCAAAGCAATCAGCTCTTTTATCTGTAAAAAAAAAAATACAAACAACCCCCAGCAGTAAAACCCACCACCCACACAACCAACCCCCCAAATAAAATCCTAACTAAAAAAAACTAAGCTCCCCATCGCCCTGAAAAGGGCATTTGGATGGGCATTGCCCTTAAAAGGGCATTTAGCTCTTTTTCTGTCCAAACCCTAACCTAAAAATAAAACCCACCCAATAAACCCTTAAAAAAACCTAACACTAACCCCCGAAGATCCCCCGAAGACCCACTACTTGCTGTGGCTTTCTCTTGAGAAAGCCACAGCAAGTGGTGAAACGCGTTGATGGTCCTACTGCCTACAGGAATCTAACTTTGCCCAACAAAAGGAATACATAGTGACCAAGGATTGCAAAGGATTGCATTGGCACTATTTTTTTCATCCAAAACTACAGATACTCTCTGCGCAGAGTGGGAGCCGGATCTACTTTCAGGAGAAAAAATTGGTGTGTGACATCAAACGACTATCAGCAAGGCTGCAGCGTTACCTATGCCAGAAAGTGAGTGGAGGAGACATACCCACAAAGAGACCGAAAGGCATGCAGAGGTAAAGTAGCCGATATTGCCAATTATACACACAATCCAACTACGAACTATGACATCAAAATAAAACTGGGCATTTTATAAACTACAGAACTAAGAAATTATACAGGCACAAGGAACGTATATTTAAAGGAAATCATAATTGGGACTAGTCGTTTATTTGAAACGATTCATATATATACACATATTTTTTTACTTTTCTTCTCAAAGTGTGACTTTACTTTGTTTTGTGTGCAAACAGTCAAACCTTTTGTACCAAAATAATAAGGTGGATTGGTGATATATCAGCTATTCAGCTACTACCGCAACATAAAGAGTGGTGCACCACTATATTTCTAAACTTGCAAACAAGTTGTATATGTAAATCCCCAATTTTCTTTTAACTCTATGCAATAGCATTTTTAAATTATTGAAATACTTGCCTTTACTCTTTAAGTTCTTAAATATTTAAGACCGGTCATAAAATTAGGATTTTACCTATGTGTTTATTGAAATAAATGTGTTTGTATTTTATAACAAAATTTGCTTTATTGATTTCATAATATATTCAAACAACATTTGCCTATATCAGTGACACATTCTCTGCTGCTGTTTAGCACAATTGAACCAATTCAGGATTTTACCTATGTGTTTATTGATATAAATGTTTGTATTTTATCACTTATTTGCTTTATTGATTTTATATATTTGCCTATACCAGTGACACATCCCCTGCTGCTGCTAGCGCACTCTCACCAATTTATATATTTCTTGAATGTTTACTTTATATACATACACATGCGTTAAAAATTATAATATCGGGAGCGAGTGAACATTCTGACGTGAAGAGAGGGTGGAGACAGGACAAAGCACACAATATTCTTTGCTAAATATAAGAGGGGCGGAGCGAGGCGGAGAGATGCGGCGCAACAAGGTTTTAGAACATAATTAAAATTTACATTAAAATACATATAAAGATAAAAAAAGGATAATGCGGTTTATTAATTTGTAAATATGTAATTGTAAAATAAACCGAAACATGTTTACAAATTAATAAACCGCAACATGTAGGGCAGATTGGACCTTTGCCATGATATATCTGTACAACTGTTTTTAAAGGGACATGAAACCCAAAATGTTTCTTTCATGATTCAGATAGAGAATACAATTTTAAACAACTTTCCAATTTACTTCTATTATTTATTTTTCTTCTTTCTCTTGTAATCTTTGCTGAAATGTTTATCTAGGAAAGTTCATGTGCAGCAGAGAACCTAGGTTCTAGCTGTTGATTGGTGGCTGCATATATAAACTGATTGTCATTGGCTCACCCATGTCTTCAGTTAGAAACCAGTAGTGCATGGCTGCTCCTTCAACAAATGATACCAAGAGAATAAAACAGATTAGATAATAGAAGTAAATTAGAAAGTTGTTTAAAATTGTATTCTCTATCTGACTCATGAAAGAAATGTTTTGGGTTTCATGTCCCTTTAAGGCTTGTTGCCTAACTTTGCTTTTGCTGGCGGAGAATAATAAAGATGAAGCGCTTTTGAAGGATCGCTGTGTACTTTGGTTTTTTCTGTCACAGTTATCTCTTGTTTTCTGTATTTTTGCAGCCTTCACACCACCACGTCTTTGCCCGGTGTAACATATTCCAGTGACAATATCCTCTAATTTGTCTGCACCTTTTAATGAAAGCAAATGAAGCTCAGAATATTAAACTGACCAATAGCTGTCTGCGCTGCTGGTACAATTTGTTCTGTAAGATTTGCAGCTTGTGTTAGCAAACAGGCCCCATGGAATTCAGATAAGCAAATAGCATCAGCTTTATAATAAGCGGAGATAGATGGCTCATGTACTGAAGTCAAATACACAAGCGCATGTTATTAAACATCCATAGCAACAACTAGATACAATACTGGCCCCTCAGTTTGTGTTCACTGAGCTGTATTTTTCTATACGTTTTAGCATTTAAAGACACATATGAGTGCATAAAGAACATGTTCTAGTATGTTAACGCTTTACTGCACTATTGCTTGTATATAACTGTATGCACTACTGGGAGATAGCTGAACAAGTGGTGAGTCAATGACAAGAGGCATATGTGTATAACAACCATTCATCAGCTAGCTCCCAGTAGTATGATTTTCACCAAGGAATACCAAGATACAAACCTAGTTAAAATAGTTTATGTCAGAGCAGGAGGTTATAAGCGAAGGGTTAGGGTTACATGAGAACACAGAAGAATAAAAGGGCATTAATAGCAAGGCACAACACTTAATTCACCCCTTGTGCTACAAGCTATACACAATAGGTGACAGGCGCGCTAAAGGAGGTTTGACCACGTTCAGATGCACTGGTTAAAATATATAACCATTCCCCAGATGGGCATTGTTCCTAGTGCAAAGTTGCACAAAAGATAAAGTACCCCCGAGGCAAATGATTACGCTCCGCTATAGCGAATCATGTTCACCCTGCATATGCTGTCATGCTGTCGGCATTTAACATTGCACAAGCAGTTCTGGTGAACTGCTTGTGCAATGCCGCCCCCTACAGGGGGTGTCAATCAACCAGATTGTATATGATCAGGCGGATTGTTGTCCGCCGCCTCAGAGCTGGCGGGCGAGTTAAGGAGCAGCGGAAACAGCAGCATTAGGGGTCATTCAGCCCTTAATAAATCTCCCCCAAGGTGTCAACTAACCCAAAATGAAAAGTAATGTATCAGTTTTTTTTATTAAATCAACAGATCCAAATCTCATACATTTATTTCTGCTATTACATAACAGCATCAAGGAATCATCACTGAATCCCGTAATTTGTAAATCACTAACTTAAAGGGACAGTCTACACCAGAATTTGTATTGTTTAAAAAGATAGATAATCCCTTTATTACCCATTCCCTATTTTTCCACAACCAACACAGTTATATTAATACACATTTTACCTCTGTGATTACCTTGTATCTAAGCCTCTGCAAACTGCCCCCTTATTTCAGTTCTTTTGACAGACATCCATTTTATCCAATCAGAGCTGGCTCACCTTAACTCCACGTGCGTGAGCACAGTCTTATCTATATGACACACATCAACTAACACCCTCTAGTGGTGAAAAACTTTCAAAATGCCCTGAGAGAAGAGGCTGCCTTCAAGGGCTTAGAAATTAGCATATGAACCTCCTAGGTTTAACTTCAACTAAGAATACCAAGAGAACAAAGCAACATTGGTAATAAAAGTAAATTGGAAAATTGTTTAACATTGCATTCTCTATCTGAATCCTGAAAGTTTATTTTGGACTAGACTGTCCCTTTAATCTTCCAAATAGTTTTTTTTTGTAATAAAAAGCTTTCTCCTCTATGCAGATTTTAAAGATATATTTGTTAAAGGGGGACATGAAAACCAAGCTTTTTCTTTTATGATTCAGACAGAACATAAAATGTTAAAAAAGTTTCCAATTTACTCCTATTATAAAATTTGTTTCGTTCTCTTGTTATTCTTTGTTGAAGAGATATCTAGATAGGTTAGCGTGCACTCTAAAGCACTACAGGACAGGAAATAGTGTTGCCATCGTAGTGCTTCTTGCTAATGTATAAAATTGTTGCAAAACTGCTGCCCACATAGTACTGGACACGTGCACGCTCCTGAACTCACCTTCCTGCTTTTCAACAAAGGATAACAAGAAAACAAAGAATATTTGAAAATAGAAGTAAATTGGAAAGTTGTTTAAACTGTAATGTTCTATCTGAATTGTAAAAGAAAATGTAGGTTTCATGTCCCTTTCATCACTAGTAATTTCCCTCTGCTTCTATGTTTTCAGCTTTTTTCTGTCTGGGCAAATAAAGACATCTTCTTTCGCTGTAGCTGACCACGTACCAACCTGTAGCCCAGCATTACGTTCCCTACATCCGTATCAATCAGTTCCAAAAACCCACAGTAAAACTCATGGATAGTGAATCATTACCTGGAGATTTCTTTTTCTTCCATGAACATAAAATCTCTTCCTCTTGCTTTAGATCTATATCTTACTTAGCTACTGTCATTCTTATACCAAACTGCCTCAACAACGCCATCAATCTCCTTCATGATGTCCATCTCATTTCTCCCCATAAAGTTCCAATACAAAAATTGAGAGGGGAGAAAGAGAGAGAGAGAGAGAAAGAGAGAGAGAGAGAGGAGAAACAAAGAAGGAGAACAAAGGGAGAAAGAAAGAAAGAAAGAAAGGAAGAAAGAAAGAAAGAAAGAAAGGAAGAAAGGAAGAAAGAAAGGAAGGAAGAAAGAAAGGAAGAAAGGAAGAAAGAGAAAGAAAGAAAGGAAGAAAGAAAGACAGGAAGAAAGATAGGAAAGAAAGAAAGGAAGAAAGGAAGAAAGAAA